>NC_141039.2:9242500-9550000 GCF_052040795.2 Danio rerio
TACAGGCTCATTGGGAAAGCGTACCCAGGTGTACATTTTTGAGAACCGGCAAAAACGTGCCAAATACCACTTACCTCTGTATGGCCGGCTTTTCTGGTGAGCTTCTGAGCTTGCCAAGTACAGTGCCAGAGTTTGGAGGCAGAAGCAGAGCAGATCAGTGTTTGAGTCCAACAAATAATGGTTTCACAAACCCGGTCAAACAAAACAACCACCCTCAAAAAAAAAAAGCACATGAGGATGCGGTAGAACACATGGCTGCAATGGCGTTCCTTTTCTAGTTTGCTTTTGAAAACATTGGTTGGGTTAGGACATTATTTGCACAAGACTACATTGGCAGTAATGTCCACGGTTGCCTCTAGTGGATTTACGAGAAATGACAGGGATGACAAAAAAGTAGCCATGTGCACGTATTTCCAATGAGCGTGAATTGGAAAACTAGGTTGCTATTGGAGGAGGTGTTAGTGAGGTCTTTGTGGGTTCTAATGCCTAAGTATGGTGATGGGGACACTATACTGTCTGTGAGCGCCGTCTTTTGGATGAGAAGTTAAACCAAGGTCCTGACTCTTTGTGGTCATTAAAAACCCCTTGGCACTTTTCGTAAAATGTAGGAGTGTAAACCCGGTGTCCTTGCCTAATTCCCTACTTTGGCCCTTACCGATCATGGCCTACCATCACCGTCTCTCCTCTCCACCTGCAGCTGGTGTATGGTGAGCACGCTGGCACTATTGTCCTGTGCCTGCCATCGCATCATTCATGTGGATGCTACACATTGCTGGTGAGCAGAGATCTTTGGGTGTGTAGCCATACACAATAAGTGTGCTATATGAATGCATATTTAACATTTAGGAAAATCACTGTACATGCACTTTGCTACATTGCAAAAGATATACAGTTGAAGTCAGAATTATTAGCCCCCCTGAATTATTAGCTGTTTATTTTTTTCCCCAATTTCTGTTTAACAGAGAGATGATTTTTTTCAACACATTTCTAAACATAATAGTTTTAATAACTCATCTCTAATAACTGATTTATTTTATCTTTGCCATGATGACATTAAATAATATTTGACTAGATATTTTTCAAGACACTTCTATACAACTTAAAGTGACATTTAAAGGCTTAATTAGGTTTACTAGGCAGGTTAGGGTAATTAGGCAAGTTATTGTAAACGATGGTTTGTTCTGTAGACTATTGAAAAAATATAGCTTAAAGGGGCTAATAATTTTCTCCTTAAAATGTTTAAAAAAAATAAAAACTGCTTTTATTCTAGCCGAAATAAAACAAATAAGACTTTCTCCAGAAGAAACATAATATTATCCGACATACTGTAAAAAATTGCAACCCGGGCTCATTGTGGAAACGTAGCCCCACTGACGTTTCTGGAGACTGCGAAATACGTCCTGGGTGGTACGTATTCGAGCAATTTTTGTTTTCGGGAATCCGCGAGAGGCCGCTGTGCGCGATTTTTAGCGTCTCGGAAACCTCTCGGGAGCGCGCGCCATTCGCACCCACGCTGTTCTCGCTTGAAAAGCAGCCGGAGGCGGCTGTAGAGCGGCCGTCTATCCGACTGACTGGCTGAAAACGCGGCCCTATGTACCTCCGGCCATGTAAATCGCGGTCTCCAGAAATGTCCGCGGGGCTACGTTTCCAGAATGAGCTTGGGTTAAAAAATTGACTTGCACTGTGATTTATCATTTGGGAAATATTTAAAAAAGAGAAAAAAAAAGGGGGGGGGGCTAATAATTTTGACTTCACCTGTATGTACCATAATCCTATATGGAAGCTTTCTAAATCAGAACTCAAGTCAGCTGAAATTAATCTAAGACTTCTTTTCTGTGAGCATTTGTCTTTTAGTCTTTCAGTGCACTGAATTATTCTAAATACACTGACATATAAAACATACTTTAATTTATATTCTAGTGTGATATTTTATATTCCAACCTGTGCAGCTTTTCTCATGGCACTGCCTCCTTAGGATGAATCACTTTTATTCCTCATTTGTAAGTTGCTTTAGATAAAAGCGTCTGCTAAATCAATGGTACTGATTTTGGTCTTGGAGACCCACAGCACTGCACATTTATATACCTCTCTTATCTGAAAAACCAAGCTTAGTTCATTCAGCTCACTTTTATGGTCAGGCATGCACTTTTTCGACTTGTTTGTGATTTCCATGCAGTTTAGGCATGGTATCAACTCACACTATACAGGAGGAACACATGCGATGAAAAGACAAAGCTTATGTTTCATATATGAACACTATATAGACCGAATGTTGACTGCTCACACTGAGCATATGAAATCAACAGGGCTGTGTCTGAAATCACCAACTAATTGTAGGTACCACATTTGAATTAGAATTTACTACACAGCCGTTAGAAAAGTGTGTTCTATATATTATGAATGTGAGTAGTATTAATGAAACACGTACTACATCCGACATTTGTTATTATCATGTGACCTGGGCTCGTCAGTTGCGTCTCTTCACTCCTGTTCATAAATTCTCTCCCATGGCTTCATGGGATAGCGTAGTGTTCATCGGATGCACACTTCAGAATCTCGTCAGAAGCAGTAGATCACCCGGGTACTTCTCGCATACAGTTTTCCGAATTCTATAAATTTGGACATACTACTCATCTCACATACTATTTTTAGCGTACTGTATAGTATGAAAGTATGTGATTTCGGATGCAGAGCAAGTCACACCCACTTCTTCTTCTACGTTTTTGTTTAATTATGCTTTGCAAACCAGCATAAGATGTCTTTACGCCACCTAATGGGAAGGAGGGGGAAGCTCGTGCGGAAATGAAAATATAAAAAAACACAACAATGCATTTTTTTTTCCTAATTAGATGTTTCTCGCAAATATATGAACAGAATATCGTACACTTTTAAGTCTGTGTCCGTTTCTGTTTTTGCGCAGTGAGAGCACAAACACTTAGTTCAAGTCAAATGGTTCGTAGCTCTGATTCATCTTTGTGATTCCCTTACGAGGGCCGTAATGTCAGAAAATCATCCGACCATCCAATTGCAGATCGGCAGAGTTTAATCACCTCTGCGTTCCCCCTGTACACTGCATGAGCACAGCACAACTATAAACAACGAACCTGAAATTTGGCCCAAAAGCCGGCTCAGAATCGGATACAGTGTATGCCTGACTTAACAAACACATGGTTTGAATCAGGTGTGTAAATAAAGGAAACATGCAAAACATTCCTAAAACACTGAGCATTGTGCTGAATTCATATTTCGTTTTGTTTATTCACTTGTGACTGATCAGTGGACCACAAAAACTTAATGAGGTGGTTAATTTTGAGGTGTTAAAATGCTGCCACTGACAAACAGAACTGGAGGTGTATCCACAGTGTTGTTTACTCTATTGCTGGAATTCATTTTATTTTTTTAAAGCATAAAATCTAATTATAGAGGTGACATTGCTATTGATACTACCGTTATGGATTTTTATTGTTATTATTATACTGGTACCAGACCAAATGTATTCTTCATTTCAACAAGATAAAACAAGACTAGTGGGTGGGGAAAACCAGTAGGAAGGACCAGGAAAGTTTTTTATATTTAGTGCACAATCTTCTTTGCTATAGAGCAAATTATCATCTTGACAAATGGCTTCTCTGGGAAATGGAGGCGTTGGGTGGAGTGATCAATGACCAGCCGAGCAAGAGGCTTCCTCCTGCAGCTCATTACAGTCACATATATCCTATTAATGAAAAAAACAGACACAACTCACACAGGAAGAAAACAAGGTCACATGCAGAGTACAGTTGCTGATTGGTGACAACAACAGCAAAAATCTCCACTCTTGTAAGCAATGTAAAAAAGCATTGTTTTACTCTAAAACTTTGTTTATTGATTAATTTGAAAGCTTTATTAAAATGAAAATGTGATTTAATGCTTTCCTGTAAAATTATTTCAGATACAGGCCAAGAATATGCTTAACATGTTTCAGGAAAATGTTTTAAGGGATGAGCATTTTGCAGTTTTGAGTGCTTAATTCTGAAAAGTTTATTCAGCTGCTAGGTTTACATGCACCAAAATAAACCAGACAGATTACAATTGGATTGATTTCGATTGGAAGAGTTCCTTTTCTAATCCGATCCAGCAGCAAAAACTGACCATGCAAATGCTTAAATCTGATTGCTTTGATTATATCATGCATATTTTAATAAATGCATGCTAAAGCATGTCAAACTGCTGACTGTATATTTTCAATTGGCATCTAAAGGAAGAATTTCATTTTAGAAATGCAATATAACCTAAATATAAGTTTAAATTAGCCCACATATGTAATATAATTTAAATAAAACAAAATATCAAAGTAGAATATTAGAAAATATAATTAAGAAATGAAAACAAGGAAAATATCAAATTTAAAAAAAAAAAGACTCTGGGAAACTTGCTTTTAATTTAAACTAACTCTCAGACACTATCAATACCAAAATATTAAACTTTTGTTTAATTTATGTTGAACCCAAACTAACCAAATTTTCTAAATGTATGTAAAATTTTAATGTTATAAAATACTAATGAATACTGAAATATTGAAATGCTAGTAATATAACTGTAATATTAAAAGAGTACATGTAAACAGATTTGTCTTCAAATAAATTTTTTTTAGATAATAAATTTAGTTAACAATTGGTGCATGTAAAAGAGTAAGAGTAAGTCCTGATTGTACAATTGTTGCAATGTGTGTTGTTGGTCAGTTTGCATCAAATACACTGTATTACACTAGGGGTGTTGCAAATTGAAGGCATTGTGAGTTTAATCTTTTCTTTGCCATTAATTTAATCAGTTGTGCTTCATTAACTATTTAGCTGTTGTTGCATCTCTTTCCAAATTAAGTCTTTAGCGCTGTGACTGTCTTAGACTGAAATTTACCATCTAGTGTGTTACTGCCGTGTACTTCTCTTAACCCTAACTCATAATGTCCATTTTCAGTCACAAATTGTGGTTTCATCATTACTGGTCATTGATAGGTACATATAATTATTTGTATACATGTAAAATAGATTTTTTGAACAATGAAACAATGTAAAAAAGGGATGCATGGGTATTGTTATGCCCTCAAATCTCTTACTTGGATGGTAAAAAAAAGTAATGAATTCAAACCTTGGCTCCCCAACTCAGTCCTCATGCCAAGGGACTTAATTTGCGCAGGTAGATAAAATCTATTTCGGTCTTTGAGCATATTATTTTTCTTTTGCCCAAGAACAAGAGGAAAGTCAGTTATTGATGGAACGAAACAAGGAAAGAGAATATTACTGGAGTAAGGAATTATTCAAAAGGTGTTAAAAGAAACAGAGACTGGCAAATTAATTAACACGGAGAAATTAGGAGCAACAAGGAAGATTAGAAAATTAATTGGAAACGGGGGCTATAGATTGTGTAGTTTAGAGGTGTGTTTTTCCCCTGGAAAAGAAGGTTAAATCGAGGATAGTTATAGAACCACATGGTTTTAGTCATGTGGATTGATGCACCCAGGCAAGCAAGCATGTGTTGTGTTTGTCTGTCGTCGTTGTGCAGTGGCTTCGCTCTCAAGAAAAGAAAAAGACAAGTGGATTTGCCAGCTGATTACATGCAAGGCTGTCCATCTGGCTTGGCATGATGGCGGAGTCTGCATATCAAATGTACCTCAGTTATTCAGTCATTCATTGCCAATGAATTACTACGGATACAGAGGAAGAAGGAAATGTCTGTTTTTTAAAATGATTTGTATGTGTGGAAATGATTTCTCGCTTTCTATCGGATCCCTAAAAAGCCCAGTCAATCGCGAGGCTAATCAGTGTGTGATTTATTTCAGTGAAACTTTAATGAGCTGGAAGCTTGATAACCTGTTTTCGGTTGCCCCCAACAAGGCTGGTTCATTCCTGCAGAAATGACACATCTGTGCTTAACATCCCTCTGGTCCTGTGCCTGCTGCATGCATAAAGAGAAAGAAGCCTGCCTCTGCTGTCTGAAAGAGTGTACGCAGAGCGCTTAGGTGGATGTATGTGTCCGACCTGTTCCTTCTCTTTATTTTCGGCATGGAGGATGACAGTCCGTAAGGACCTCGGTGAATTCCCTGCCACGCTGTGTGACTCATGCCTACAGCCTTTGCCAAGCAAAACCAATGGCTCGCTGCGTAATTTCACGCCGCTCCCTTGGGAAAGTCAGATTGAGGAAAGGGAAGGTGATCGATCCGAGCTGAATGCAGGAAGGGCCTCTAGCCTCCAAATAAATATATAACCATTAAATACGAGGCCTTTGGTGCCTGAAGAACGGTCGATTTCAGGCCTTGTGATAATCAATGCGCAAATTCATTTTTGCTTGAACGTGACAGTGTGTGAGAAATACCAATTAGAATCAAGAGCGGAGTGGGAAGAGAGCGGTGATTGATTTGAATTTGAGAGGAGAGACTGTAAAGCTTGGCTCTCTCAAACGCTCTAGCCTTCGGTCACCCCCTTCAGACACCCTAGGAACCGAAAGTGAAAATGCATGAGAGATGGAAAGCTGAAAATGATAGTCAAATGGAAGTCATCGGTTATAGGGTGGAACATTTGCTCATGGGTCAATGAAAGTGTGGGGTTTCGTGAGGGCTTCATTTCTATTTATTATGAGGGTTTGCTGAGCATCGTTTGTCCGCACTGTTTACCATACTTGTGCTGAAATAATTAAAGGAGACTCAGTGAGGCTCAGTGGTTAGCACTGTCAACTCACAGCAAAAAGTTCACTGGTTCGAGCCACTGCTGGGCCAGTTGGCATTTCTATGTGGAGTTTGCATTTTCTCCTCATGTTCTTGTGGGTTTTCCCCAAAGTCCAAAGACATGTCTGTAGTGTATGAGTGTGTGTGTTTGTGTGTGAATGAGTGTGTATGGGTGTTTCCTAATACTGGGTTGTGGCTGAAAGGGTATCCTCTGTGTAAAACATTAGCTGGAATAGTTGGTTATTTCCAGATTAATAAACTAACTAAGACGAAAAGAAAATGAACGACTGAATGAGTCTCCATGTTAAGTCCATTACTTCCATTCTATTTGTTCAGCTGAGGGAACAGAACCAACCTCGTGACATCAGACACAGCGATATTCCAAGATGGCGGTGCCCTGACTCTAATAACCAAAGTAAAACATGCCATTTTCTTCTAAATGGTAACATTAATCAAGTTTGTTATTTATATTTCCAATAAAGTGGACTTTATTGAGTGCTTCACTTACACTTTAATGTTATTGCTTCTGCTGAACATCGGGAGCCTACATTTATAGTGGAATGCTCCTTATGTACTGCAAGTATAAAATCTAATCACAAATTTGGCTAAGTAACTTTATATAGTTTGTGAAATTACTTTTCATTTGTGAATTTATTGTATTTAATTTTACATTAAGAAGATACATGTTTCACTTTAAAAGCAATTTGTATATGAGCAATTCCATGCAAATGTCAAACTTGCCATGAAAAAAATTACGTTTTCGCCAAAATAGCAAAACATTTCTACAATTTTTGTGTAGGCTTGTGTTTGACAGTGCTTTAAAAATACTCAAAAATGTCTCTGTCTGTGTTTGCAAACAATTATATTTGATTTACCAAAGTCACACAAGTGGCAATTTCACATCCGTCACATCCATAACGAAGATTTTTCCCCAAGAATGCAAAAATTTTAAATAAAATAAAATCAACAATGTTTGTTCTTTAGAGAGTCAACTCTTATTCTTTTTATTATCATTATTTATTTTGGATTGTGCAGTTTAATTCACATAATTTCTACAAAGTATGTTGTATACTGTAAACTTGCATGTCTTTTTTTTTCACATCCATAACGCATGTTTATTTGCCTCATTTAAAATATAAAAGATGTTTACATGTTTTTTTTTTCTGCTCCCACAACTCGGTTGCAAGCTGTTTTAAAAACTATACATAGATGTTTCTATATAATGTTAACATATACTTCCTCTGTCAATTTATGTTTTGAGATTTTACTGCAAATGTCACATCCATAACGCTGAAATTGCTCATATGCAAATTTTTTACAAAACAAACAAACAAACAAACAAACAAAAAAATGTACAGAAAAAATAAAATCTATAGAGAAAAAGAGTTTGAGTTGTTTTAAGTTTCAATGCTAGGGTCCTATACCTGGGATTGCTTGGGGCCTCCAAATCACTTAGTCTTCCCCTGGCTGTTACACTTGTCAAATTTAATAATGAGTTGTTCAAATGTAGATTTATGTTTTTTTTTTTTTTTATACCCACTTTCATTTTAAACCAAGAAAACAATGTGTAAAGAAATTTGCATGGATTTCAAATCATCAAGGTATGCATTTAATCAGTCTGTGGGATAATTAACACATTAAACATACAGTAATTATTTTCATAATTGCTATAATTAAATTATTGCATTAAAGACTGAATTAGATTGTCAAGCTTTTCTGCTTATTTAACCCATTTCCTATGCTTAATGATATTCTTTTGGTGCAGCGCATTTATTGGGCAACAATTTGATGAGTCATCAGACACCCCAGTTTGAAGACCTTTGAAGAGACTCAATACTTTGATCAAGCAACGGCTTCTTTTGGTTTGAATCAATTGAAACCTTTGCTCTGTTTTTAGGGATTGTTTTGAGCCTTGCCTTTTGTTTCTCTCCAGGTGTGTCATGTGAAGGAGAAAAACATGTTCCTGCGGACTGTTTGTTGTATGTGTGTGTGTGTATGTGTGTGACATCACTCCCCTGAGTCTCTCTGATTGCCTCCCTGGAGAGTCACTGTCAGCACTGTGACCTAATCATCACACTTGTCACAAGCTCAGGTGTTCTGTATGCAGTTGCCATGATGACCACAAAATAACAAAAGAACCGTAGCTGCCTTTCACTCTGCCATTTTTGAGTCATCCGATAACTATAAAGGCACTATTTTCCATTACTCTTACAATAAGTGCAGCGGAACGCTTGGAAAAAAAAGTCTGTCAAGGAAGTGCCATGAGGTGTTAATGGTGGAAAAAATAGCAACAGGATATCTGTCTGAAACAAAGGGGAGCGTGAGTGCATGTGAATGTGCATTTGACTTCAATCGCCATCACAAGCCATTAGTATTCCATCAGCTCCAAGGTTATGGAGTGTTCACTTAACCGAAGCTCCAAATCCTGTAGAGATGGGTTTCCCACTCCTGACAGGTAAAGCCAATTCCAGACTCAATGATTTGATTGCAAATGCTGTTGTGAAGAGCCATCCCAACCTCAAGTCCCATTGCATTGTTGTACAGTATGTCTGTGACGCTGAAGAGGTACCTATTATTTTCACTGGCGTGATAAATTGCTTTTGTTCTCAAGATGCAAATGTTCACATTGTAATGTGATGAAAGTCACCGATCCGTGGAGTCTGATCAGTTAGGTTCGCTTGAAAAAATTGCAAAGTAATAAAAATTGCAAAATATATTCTGTATGTATATTAGTTTTCTTTATTGTCTTAACATAGATACAGCAGACTCACTGCTATATTACTGTATGTTATTAAATAAGAATTAATCATTATTTTAATACTGTACATTCCCTTAGAGAGAAAAAACACACACAAGTGTGTCATTGAATTTTATATGTGGAACCAGTGGTGTAAAGTAACAGATTGCAAACACTCAAATAATTGTAATTGAGTAGTTCTTCTGAGAAGTTGTAATTTACTAAGTAGTTTTAAAAATGTGTACTTTTACTTTCCCTTAAGTACATTTTTAGTGCTGTATCAGTACTTTTACTCCACTACTGTAACCAGGGGAGTGACACTGAAAACAGAGGTGAGGATCCCAATGCAGGTTTATTAGAATGGTCAGGCAAGCAATGGTCAACACAGGAGCAAACAGATGTATAAGGGCAATCCAGAGTCGTAGTCAAAATAAAAGGCAGATGGTCACAAGGCAGGCTGCAGACAGGAATACACAGATAAACAAGGCAAGGATCAAAACACGGCAAAACAAGATAAAAGAAATTGCGTTGTAGTGTCACTAAAAACAGTAGACAAGACTCAGCAATGAGTGCCTCATAGTGAGCTGTATATATGTGTGTGTAATCAGTACTTGAGCAGCATCAGCTGTGTGTACGCAATCAGTCAGGATCTGGAACCGGTTGTGTGTGTGGAGCATGACTAGTTCTTGTAGTCCATTTAACAGTAGATTTGTAGTCCTGTGTGAGTGTGCTACTTTCCTTCAACCTGCAGTCACTACTTTTTTTTTTCTTGTCTATGGGGATTAGAAAAATCAGTCCTGTGATTCCTGTGCAATCAAATCACACATGCAAGTAAAGAGGTAAATCACATTATAATGAACCACTTCAAGACATGGGCTTTGGATTTATAATTTATATTTATATGTTTGGAAGCATTAAAAGTTTCCAAGACTATGTCCAAAATCTTTACACACATTGACCCAGAGACTGTTTAGATGCATGTCACTGATAAGAAGATGATGGATGTTTAGTTTATGATGACCGAAATGGTCTTAAACACCTAGCAGGCACAAGATGTCAACATGGTGTCCAATTGATGTTGTACCTCTACGTTGTGGGACGTTAAATTTAGTTTGGAAATTAAAATCAGGTTGACATCAGAACTCAACGGCAGGCTGAAGTCAGTGTCCATAGACCAACCTAAAATCAACCAAATATTAAGGTCTAATGATGGTACAGCTTGACGTTGTGTGAACGTTACCACTATGACATCTATCAGATGCTGGATTTTAGTTGCCATATCTGATGAATAAACATTAAATTTAGACATTAAATTTTGGTCATCTGATGTCACAACCTAAATCTAACCTAATATTAACGTCTTATGATATTGTGTAAATCAGACAGAATTACATGACAAGATGGGATTGATGAAATTTGATTGTATACATTTAGGAAATTTAAACGACAAGTGAAAATCACATTTAGATCATATTTTTTATGATTTTTGAATTTTTCAATTAATAAAATCACCACTAAACGATCGTAAAGAATTAGTCAGGGCTGTAAGGTGTCAAACTTAGGGCACATATGTAATTTAAGACTTTCATTTTCTTGCATTGTCAGAGCTCGACTTTAACGACTATACCGCTGAGTGCCAGGTCTGAGATGTCTTACTCCTGAAGTCTAAAACGTTTGATTTTAATAAAGAGACAACCACCTCTGACTCTCCCTTGAGCGCAGTTAAAATGAGGCACTTCAGACAATTTGTCAAAAAAAGGCTATTTTGAATCTGGACGTAATAATTAGTTATTCTGTTATAATTGAGAATTTGCCTATTGATGCAGTAATTATAAGATCTCGGAGCCTTTGGCTGGCATCAGCACAGTAATGAGAACATCAGAGAGAAATTGAAATCTCTCTCCAGTGTTTTGCACATCCACTCATGCAAAAATGTAATTCGACCTCCCTTCAGTGGCTGTCGAGGGCGACCAGAAGTTAAACGCAACTACTTCAAACGTCCAGGAAAGTTAAAATCAGTGGAAACTTCCAAGCGAAGCCAATCCATTTCATTACAGCACAAGGCACGATGCAGTTCGACTCCAGACGCTCAGATTAAGTGGTGTGGACGGGATGTCATTGCATAGGAAATTGCATACAGTGGTGCTACTCAAGGGCGACCGAGTAGGAAGTCTTAAAGACAAGTTGGTGGAACTAATGCCTACTTCATTTCTCGGGTCTAAGGAGCCTTCATCAGCGCTCACTCCATCGCTCTTATCACCCTACATTTGTTCGGTGATTGAAAAACAAGACTGCAATTATCCTCAATGTGTCATCCTTGAGCGAGCGAAACGGGAAACGAAACCTTCATCTCCATTGATTAAGCTCGAGCTGCCTGGAGTCTCTCAGTGTCGCCCCATTTCATGGCTAAACCTGGACCAGAAAGCACAAACGGGGATCGATACGCCCCCCCCCCTCTAACATCGACAGCTCTGGATTGTTGCGGCCGATGCTCCCTGCACGTTTCAGCCTCATCATTTACTCTCGTCTCGTGTAGACCTGCATCAGAAATCCATTTGGCTGCCTTGATGTGTAAATTTCTTTATGGTTAATACATGAGCTTAGGCATCATCTGTCTACCCTTTACAAACAGTCACCAGGTTTAATCTCTACTACTTCCATTGATACTGCAAGAGACTTGTCTCTCCATACGTGTGTGACCGATCATTTAGCTTGCATGCATGGATATGGACGCCGATAAAATCGGTCGTTCATGGATTTATCCGAATATTTTTCTGGGGTAGGGGGGAGCGAAACCTGTTTATGTTTACAATACACAAGCAATTTGGCAGGGAATAATACGGTGTGCGCTTCAGTAAATTTGTGTACATTGTGAGTGAGTCTGCCTAATGATGATACTGCAGAGGACTGCAGTGTGTGTGTGTGTTAACTAGGAAACTCTCTGAGAGTCCAGATCTCAGATCCTAACCACACTGTGTGTGGGTGTTCTGAATATCAATGTCCTGCTGTGCTCTCTTCTCGTCCGCCCCGAAAGCGAGCGAGAGGGAACGTGTCTGTTGGTGTTTGTGTATTCTCACACATAGGTAGCATATGCAGTTTCATTGTTTATTAAGCGGACATGGGCTTTATTGTTTATTTTATCGCTTCTTGTAGATTTTAGAAGCACATAGAGATACGCACACTATGTAGGTCCCTCGGGCAGGATGTGTGTTGGTGTGCGAGTAGGTGGATGCATCACCGAGTCGAGTGTGTACAGTAGCCTGTGTGGGAGAGCTAGTTTGTACGCGGTGTCAGGGAGTCATTTAGCTCGTGGTCTTTGTAGACGTCCGCTGCCCACAGATAAATATGCGTAAGTGTTTCCCGTTAAAATACACACTTGGATACTGGACACCTAATGAGCAAGTGGGTGTGGGTATATGAGAGACAGGAAGTGGTTTTTGTAGCCCTCTAGAATAGTACTGCTGAAACTCTGCGTCAATGGACAGTCCCAGAGGAAAGGGCATGCATGTGGGAGGTGTGTTTTTTATGAGTATTTGTGTTGGGGAATTAGCTTTTATGACCAAAGCTGTTTAGAAATGGAAAATTAGCATAGAGTACTATTTGCATGTAGCTTATATGCAAGGCGGTTGCATGGGGTTTACTGTTAGCAGAGAGCAGCATTTAGACGAATATATAAATATGTGTTGCATGTTTAATTCTGGATAATAAACATCAGCATAGTACAAACATGACAATGGTGAGAAAACAGCTGTTATGAAAGCATTTGATAAAAGTAATGTTAAAATTTTCACCAAGTTGCACCACATGTATTTCTACAACATTTTATGAATTTACTGCACTAGATAAAACGGCTTTACCATCATCTCACAGCAATTCGTAACTTATTGATTTAGTAACTAATTCGTATGAAATCATACGATCTCAATCGTACAGTTTAGTACGATTCGCTTGCCATGCCTTTTTTTTTTTATCAATCCAGGCTTATTCTGAAAACGTAACTCTATATACATTTCTAGAGAACGCCAAATACATTCCAGGAGCTATATTTTTTTGCAGTTTTTGTTTTTGCAAATTCACAGAAGGCCACTGTGTACGCTTTTTAAGATCTCAAATTTCTCTTGTGAGTGCCATTTGTGCCTGCTGTTGTTGCGTAAACCCACCAAAGGCCGCTGTTAACTGACCCACCCTCCTTTTTCCCTAAACCCAACTAATCATACTGATTGATCCGCCTACCTACTTCCTTAAACTCAACCAACAAGTTTCAAAGGCAATCTAGAAAAAGGAAAACCCTTGTTGGATTTTTTTTTCTGATCTTACCACATTCTCACTCTGTTTTTACTAGTTTATTTAATTTTTTGGATTCTGTTTTGTCTTACCTGCTTTCTTGAACCGTTCTTCACCAGCCTTGAACCCCGTCGTCATGGTCAACTCCTCTCTGCATCTCAAGTCTGCCGACGTACATGGCGAATTAACCAGACAAACTGGTAACATCGGGAAACCAGTCCATACGATGGTTGGTAAACGCGAATAAAAAAAGTCATCTCACCGTTCCATCTTGCAACATAATTCTCGATCTCCAGAAACGTATATAGGGCTACGTTTTCATGAGCTGATATTCTTTAAAACTGTACATTTCCTACGACTGAACTTGTATGAATTCGTACGAATTACCCACTGTTTTAACAAAAACTCTCCAGTGTGGAGCTAGCTAATATTACATATTTTTTATTAGTGATCTACTTGTTTAACATCTTCTGTTCCAAATCCATATGCCTTTTGCAGCAGCGACAGAAGCTTAACTGGCGCTCAAGGCAAATGACAGTCATGCCACCCTTACAGTGTTCCTGTTACCCTTTCGCAGATGAAAGTGAAGAGCGTTGTTAAGTGGCAAGGTGGGATGGGGTTGTCTTGGACAAAATATGAAGGGGGGTGTAATGGTGATGGGAGAGTGCTGCGGAATGGTGGATGAATATGGGGGGAAGGTGTTACAGACAAAAGTGAAGAGCGAGGAGGCAGGGGTTGTCTCCATGATGGGCAATCGCCCACATTGCCCATGCCTAAATCCACCAAATGGAAATACAAATGGAAATAGTAGGCAGAATGATGCACAATAATGGATATATAATAAATGCTGATATTTAACTGATTTATTCGCCCTGTACAGTGCCCAGCATAAATGAGTACAGCCGTTACAGATCTGTCTTTTAATTTAATATATTTTTTTAAAGGAAGCTATACAATGAGATATTTGTGTATATACTTTAGATTAGTTAGTATTAACCCTGTAAAGCCCACTATTGCAAAATTACAAAATCACTTTATAGTTTTTATTTTTTTTAAAGACAAGCAAATCTTTTTTCTCATGAGTCCTTTTTGTGTGTGCGCACTATGTTATTGGATAGAAAAAGTGTTTATAGGACTGGCCATCCTGCCATGAACCTTATTCTACCTGCAATCTTCACATTGAGCTGATCTTCTTTTTATGTTTTGCATGTTTGGATTTGTCAAGGTTTAAGTAAAGTAAAAGTCCTTAAATGTTTTTTGTCTAGATCAATATCTAGAACACATACATATTGCTTTATTTTAGAAAACATTAATCAAATGCTGAAATATGTACTGATCTAACAAAACAAGATTATGGTGCAAAAATGAGTATGCCGTGAATATGTTAGGGAAAAATATTCAACAAAAATTGAATAAAGAAGAAAAATCAAAAGAACTATAAAAAATATTCTATTTAGTTCTGATTTCATAGTTATTTTAAATATATTATAATTATTATAATATATAGTAATGTGCACTTTGTATCAATTAACTATACATAAACTAATGCTGTTTGATTAGTTTGATTAATTTGATTACTTTATTAGCACTTATTAGACATTGTGACAATATTGTGTATCCCTACATTAGTTGCTTGATCTTACATGTAATTAATTTATTTTCTGCCTGTTATCCTATTTTGTAAAAATATATGGAAAAAGTGTAACAATTATCCATTTTCTTCAACTTAGTCCCTGATTTATTAGAGGTCGCCACTGCGGGATGAACCACCAACCACTCTGGCATATATATTTACGCAGCAGATGCCCTAAAGTGTAATGTTTTTAATTATATTATCGTAATATCATTGTAATAAGGTTTTTACTGTATTTGTTTCACATTTTCATGCAGTATCCCACGCAGTTTGCTTAGGTTTTTCATGTTTCAGTTTGTAGTTGTGGCATAGTGCATTCTCATGTATTTCTTCATTCTTATTGTTTGAATCAATACTCAAGAATATATGGGTTGTCAACTTTCTGTAGAGGGAGGTTATTAGGAAGAAATAAAACACTTATTTTCAAGTCATAAATATAATTAATCATGCCATAACCTTTTGACATACTGTCTTTCAAGTAGTCAGAACTTGTCCGGCAAGCATGGTGCTGTTGAAAATAAAATAATGTAATTGGTATTATACAATATTAAATATTTCATTAATATAAATATATTGAATTAAACATATATTGTGAATATATACGTTAAGATGAATGGGAACGCTATCAGATGGCTCTCTAGAGGTTTTGTAGACCCCCTTGCACACCTCAGTATGCAGTGCAGTCAGCTCAGGTTGAATACTGAACATTTTGGGGAACGCTCTAATTCATCAGGGTATTCCATGCATACAGATCATTTGCATACAGTATGCATATTGCATATTACCTGCTTTCAAAAATAGTAGGCAGAGTGCCGTTCCCAACCCAGGGCATTAAAATTTATTTAAAAAGATGCAGGGGTGCAGGATTGCATTATGATGCATAGATTTGCTTTTACAGCAACTTAGATATTCAAACCAACTTCTGGAGAGGGGGGAAAGACAGGTCGAGTCAAAGAGACAGGGGAGCACATAAACGAAAGTAGAAGAAAGGAGAAAATAAAAGAGGGGAATTCGGAAGGGAGCTATAAACACATTTTTTTCAATAATGAGAGGCAGGAGGTGGTAGGATTTCCGATAAGAAAGGAGATACAAAGATTGATGGAGAGACAGACAGAGCGGGGAGGGAAAGACACAAAGCAGGCAGTGAGAATATTAATGTTGTGTCAGACAGTTGAGATTCTTCATAGACCACGAGCATTTCTCCCTCAAGACATCCACAACACACATACACATACACACTGAGAGGTGCTCGAACAACAAGGGCCACCTATCCTCATGCATTCAGAGATAGACCTGCCAGATTTACATTTTCCAAAAAATCTCCCACTCACAAGTGTTTGTTTTTGTGAATTGTGGGGACTCGCCATATGTTTCTGTTGTTCCACTTACCCTCTTTATCGTAAATTTTAAAATCGTTCTTGTACACCGTAAAACATGCAGGGTTCCACATACACCTGTCACAATATCTTTTATTTTTGTATGATATGTTGCACCAAAATATAAAGCAATAAACAATATTATTGTAATTTTAATACTATTTTATGCCACTCATTATAAGAGTTAGTTAGTTAGTTAGTTAGTTAGTTAGTTAGTTAGTTAGTTAGTTAGTTAGTTAGTTAGCTAGTTAGTAAACTTTATTTGTCCCCATAGGGAAATTTTTTTTGCAGCATGCACTCACAGAGGCATCTACAATTTTCACACTATGTATATATATATATATATATATATATATATATATATATATATATATATATATATATATATATATATATATATATATATATATATAATTTTATTTATAGTTTCACAGCAAAAATTGCCTCATGTGTTAGTGATCCAATGGGTCTTATTGTGATGTTAGGTGTATTTGTGATGCCAAAGATTAATTTCCAAATAAAGACAATAAAGACTTCTTAATCAGGTTTTATACAGTACAAACTGTATTATTATTGCCCCCTGCCCTACACCTAAACTTACCCCTTACAGGAAACAGTGTGTGGTTTTACTTAAAAAAAAAAAAAAAATTTATATATATATATATATATATATATATATATATATATATATATATATATATATATATATATATATATATATATATATATATATGTGTGTGTGTGTGTGTGATAGTATTTTGAAAAAGGGGTATATTGTCAGTGTCCTCATAATTCATCATGTCTTTGTAATACATGGCATACCCATGTCCCTGTAAACCACTATATTAATATACACTGTGTCTAAAAAAAGAAGCTATATTATATCATACCAGAATAAGTTTGCTTATCGTACTACAGGAATAAGGATGACTAAATTTCATACAGGAATAACAGCGCAATCGGTGCATTAGAATAATCCTTTTATTTACTTTCCTTGGCAAAGACATAATGATGATGTATTTATTTTTAGCTGCGTGAGGCTTGAATGTTTTTTTTTTTTTTACACTAAACGTTTATGAGAACTGAAAGTGCTTCACATTTTTTTGATGAATTTCTGACAAAAAATTGGACAAAAGGTGAATTGAATTACTTGTTGGTGATGCCCATACTATTGAAAATATCACCTCTGTCGAAGACATGTTAATAAGCCAAGAAGATGAACCAATTAATTACTCCGATATGAATGCAAGTAATAAATTTGAAGCGTTCTGTCAATATTTGGGTTATCATTGTTTAACAAGGTAATGTGGTGATATAAATATAAAATATAAGTGAGGTGGAAAACATATACATATCATAAAATTTCATCATCTATTTGCCATCTAATTACAAAATATCATTAAAGTTGGAGGTATTCTGACAAAACTGTTTCAGAATTAAATTTGCTTGGATTATTTTAAGACATGAGTATGCTATGTTGCATGTTATATAGTGTATGTTAATATAGTGGTTTACAGGGAAATAAAATGTCCAAGTAAATCTTTAAAGTGGTTTATGGGGACATACAAATAGAAAACATTGCATACATTTATGAAGTGTGCTATGAACTACTCTTCTCTCTATCTCTCTCTCAAAAGAATAAACACTCCCTCTTTACTCCTAGCACTTAATTTTCTGTGCACAAATAGTTCCTTTGTATAATTAGCACTTCTCGTGTGTATTGCCTCTTCTTTTTGAATCGCTGAATGCCTCCTCAGTTGGACAAAAGCATGTGCTAAATGACTAAATGGAAATGTAGTGTACAACTAAGCCTTACCAATGTCATTATGAAACTTTGTGTCCCTGTAAACCACATAAACCCTTACAAACACACACATTGTACACCGACGCTGGTTTCTCCCCCGAATGCACGATTATTGGATGCTTTAGTTGCATCAGTACTGCTAGTGCTCTTCAATCTGCATTCATCAGCATCTAAAACTGTAGCTGCCCTTCACTGATTGTGGATCATTGTAATCAAGCTTTGATGGTCGTCTATAGCCTGTTACGCTTCCCTCACGCAAACACACTTTTGTTATGACATACGCACACTCCCGTTCGTACAGGTGCTTTCCAAGTTAACGCTATGTCAGGATTGTGAAATCTCTGACAAGACCTGTCACAGGGCACATTCGGCTTACAGACAGAATAAAGAAGACAAGCTGGAGAAAGAGGAGGCGAGGGAGAGAGAAAGAGGAGGGTATGAAAAAGGAGATTTTTTTTAGATGTTCATGATTGTAAGAAGAGAGAGAGAATATGTCCTGTTGCTCACACATAACTGTGTGAATGGACAATGACAGCTAAGGTTATATCCATAGAAGAGAAGGGGGATAAAGCAAATATAGAATAATGGAGCAGGAGGGAAGTGTGGATATCACATCATGTAGAATACTAAACTAAAAGAAAAGAAAGAATACTGGAGAGATCTCAACAGTGAAACATCAATATTATCATAAACTATGAATCATCGGTAAGCCTGAATGGATTGGACTTGTGTAGAATTTCAGCAGGAACTTTTCGCACATTTTCAGGCTGTTCCTGGAAAAGACATGCCTTTTACAGTTTTATAAGATGAGTAATATAGAAATTTTTATGAAAGGTTCAAATGTTTGTTTAATGCCTCATTAAAACTAGCAGCTACCTTGTAGCTGCCTGTCATTCTGCGTGGTGATCTGCTGCAAACGCAGGTCTGGTTAGGTCTACAGCACATAGAATACATGAGCTGTACTGGTGCTCTTACTGGCTGTTGTTCAAGAAAGTCGATCTTCATTTGCATAAAGTTAAATGATTATCAACTTTGTTGAGTCTCTCGACATGCCCACCTGGTCGCCAATGGTCACTATTGCTTGTGTAGACGGAGGTTGCTGGAAATCACTCACTTTCTATTTAAATGAATTGTCGCTTGTAGTGCGAACAGGCTTAAGAATGTGTTTAAGTGTTGCTAAATTGCATTGTGCCATCACATACATTTTAATTTATGCTAATTTTACTAAACAATTAAAAGGTTGATGTTTTTATTTAAAAGAAGGCAATGATTCGCACTCAATTGCTTCGTACTGTTTTTATTTTTACTTTTTCTTACATTTTACGGGTGATAACAGACAAAATGTTTTTATTTGCCATTGCAAACCCATAAGGGCGGCACAATGGCTCAGCGGTTAGCACTGTTGTCTAACGGCGAAAAAGTAACAGGTTTGAGTCCTGGCTGGGTCATTTGGCATTTCTGTGTGGAGTTTGCATGTTCTCCCTGTGTTGGCATGTGTTTTCTCTGGGTGCACATGTTTCCTTCACAGTTCAAAAGAAATACAGTATAAGTGAATTGGATTTGAGTGTTTCCCAGTACTGGGTTGCTGCTGGAATGGCATCTACTGCCTAAAACCAATCCAGGCTCATTCTGAAAATGTAGCCCTATATACATTTTTGAAGACTGCCAGTTACTTCCTAAGAGGTACTTTTTTTTTTTTTTTGCAGTTTTTGTTTTCATGCATCCACCAGACGCAGATGTGTATGCTTTTTCAGATCTCAAATTTCTCTCGTGATTGCCATTCGCAACTGTTTTTCTCGCATAAAACCATCAAAGGCCGCTGTCGACTGACTGACTGACTGACTGACTAACCAACTGACTGATCCCTCCACCCTCTCCTTTCCCTAAACCCAACCAATAGTGTTTTCAAAAGCGATCCAGAAAAAGAAAAGCCCCCAGATTTTTACCACGTTTTCCATATTCTCACCCTGTTTTTTACTTGTTTATTTTATTTTTTGGCTTTTGTTTTTGTCTTACCTTCTTTTTGGAATCCTTCTTCATCTGTCTCGAACCCAGTTGTCGCGGTTAACTCCTCTTTGTGTCTCAAATCTACCAACATATGCTGCGAACCACCAGACAAACTGGTAAGAGCTAGAAAGCCATCCAAACTGAGTTAAGCGGTCAGCTGGTAAGTGCGAAAAGAAACCCTAGCATCCTGTAGTGTTAGTTTTAAAGACAAAATGCAGCCATACGTACTTCTGGCTACACAATTTGCAATCTCCAGAAATGTATAGAGGGCTACATTTTCAGATTGAGCAATGTTGCCTAAAACATGTCGCAATAGTTGGCTGTGGCAACTCCTGTTAATCAGGGACGAAGCTGAAGGAAAATAAAGAATGAATAAATGCAAACCCATGGATGCATTCTGCAGTATTATTTTACAGATTAATCCTCACATTGACTCTTTAGTTGATAGTGGGAATTCGGGTAAATTGGCATCCCTAATATTAATTAAAAGTCACAGTAATGGATTAGGTTTTTTTTTTTTAATAAATCTTAATTTTTTAGAATAATTATTTTAGTAAGGATATTGCTGTCATCATGACAATTTATTAATTTATGTATGAATTTGTTTATTTTAAAAATAATTTAAAAATATTTAAGGTGCAATTCTTGCCAGACATTAACTATGACTTTTAGCTCAATAATTGTACTAATTAGCTGCTTGTTAAATGTTAGTAAGGCAGTATGTTTTTGTATTGGTAGAATTAGGGATGTAGAATGAGATCTCACTTTATAAGTACTAATAAACTGCCAGTTGTTAATAGAAGTACATAAACTAAAGTGTTTCCCTTTTTAAGTACTAAAATAAAACTTTTGGGAATATGTTTCAAGCATAAAGCTTTGATGGTTTTTATTTATTTGTATTGCCTCTTACTCCGAGCCAAGAATTTTATAGTTGCTGCAAGCTACAGTGTTAGCATTTGTCATTCGTGTCGAGGTTTAGCCAACAACCTTACAATAAATTCAGAGGCATTTCTTACAAACTGATGTGATGTAGAAGTTCTGTTTTTGTGTGTCACAGACCGAAGGAGAACAATATGAATTTGCAGTAAGAGTGCACCATTACAAATCCTAGTCTGTGATTGGACAAATTTAGCCTTGCCTCCTGTCACTTTTGTTGAGCACATTTTACCATATTTAAATAAGTTTCACAGAATTCAGGAAATTCTTTCTCCAACAATTAAAAGTTGTTTTTATGTGATTTCTACCCATTCCTCTTTTTTTACTGCCCAAAGCTCTTAACTTGCAGCCGTTATTCACTCAAAATTGGTTAACCCGAGGCAATACACTTTTATGGCTAGTTTTATTAACTAATTACCCGTCCTCTGGCTGTAATCTGCGTAGGTAAATTCCTGAACGACTGCAGTTGGCCGAAACTCCCGTTTAGAGTTTGAAAATTGCCTTATTTTCCGCTGATATTTAGCATGTGGGTAATGACAGTGCAGTATGAGCGATGGAGAGATATTAGCATTCCCATTGCACAGATTGCCTGCGTACTCTCACTTTTTAAACCCAACACGGAACGAACTGTTGTCAGCAGCCCCACCCTCTCCCCTCATTAGACATCTCATCAGCAGTCAGTCGTCTCATGGATAATTTATGAGTGCGGCGTTTTGGTTAATTTTGCAGGCAGTGCAGGTTTGCTCTTTAGCTCTCGCGCCACACAAGGGAGGTTAGCATTAGCTCATTGTCTGCTCTGATTTTACAGCCCAGAGCAACAGTGCCATTTAGAAAATAAAGTCAGTCCCTACAGATAGTGTTGAGGTTGAGTCTCATGTGCCTGATGGTGTCTCAGATGCCGTTTCTATACAACCTTTAGCGCGATTCAGTAAGCCGCCAGGTTGCTAAATGATTTATCCAGCTTTCCACTGACCCACAGGGTAACCCTGTTAACAATCACGCCTTTAATCATTGCACTCCTGTTGAGAGTGTCTGGATAGACTGGTGATTGGCTGAGTGGATCAGTGTCGGGAAAAGGAGACTCCAACAAACCACAATCGCCCGCGCAGTTTTCTGTGGGTGAACTGTATCAAAATGGTTTTACAGATAAGAAAGCAGCCTAATGGTTTTATTTTCCTCAAAAATGATAATTTTGTTTTAATTTACCCACACTTTTATTGTTTATTCATTTATTTGGTTGAACGCCAAATATCCATACTGCTCTTATTTATTCAATTAACACCAAACAAATGCAAAATACACTTCACTGGACTTTTAAAAGTTAATTTCAGATGCACTGAAAAATAGCTTATTCATCTAAAAATTTTTGTAAGTTGTTGTAGAAATAAATGTAATTATAAACTGTTTATAAACACCTGTCCAACTGCTCGTTAATGCAAATTTCTAAAAAGCCAATCACATGGCTGCAACTCAATGCATTTAGGCATATTGACATGGACAAGATGATCTGCTGAAGTTTAAACCAAGCATCAGAATGAGGAAGAAAGGTGATTTAGGTGACTTTGAACATGGCATGGTTGTTGGAGCCAGATGAGCTGGTCTGAGTATTTCAGAAACTGCTGATCTACTGGGATTTTCATGCACAACCATCTTTAGGGTTTACAGAGAATGGTCAGAAAGAGAAAATATCCAGTGAGCGGCAGTTCTGTGAGTGCAAATGCCTTGCCAGAGGTCTGAGGAGAATGGCCAGACTGCTTTCAGCGGATAGAAAGGCAATAGTAACTCAAACAACCACTTTTTACAATCAATTGTTTAATTAACAACCATTCGGATGGTGCGTAAGAATTTGGCATCAACAACATGAAAGCATGGATCCATCCTGCCTGCTGTTAACAGTTTAGGCTGCTGGTGGTGGTATAATGTGTGGGGGATATTTTCTTGGCACACTTTGGGCTCATTTGGACCAAAAACACCACAGCCTATTGCTTGAGTATTGTTGCTGACCATGTCCATTCCTTTATGACCAGAGTGTACCCATTTTCTGACTTCCAGCAGAATAACGCACCATGTCGTATCATCTTAGACTGGTTTCTTAAGCATGACAATGAGTTCAAATGGCCTCCACAGTCACCAGAACTCAATCCAATAGAGCACCTTTGGGATGTGGTGGAACAGGAGATTCACATCATGGATGTGCAGCCGACTAATCTGCACCAATTGTGTGATGCTATCATGTCAATATGGACCAAAACTATTTCCAGTACCTTGTTGAATCTATGCGACACAGGATTAAGGCAGTTCTGAAAGCAAAAGTGGGTCCAATCTGTTGCTAAAGTGTATCTAATAAAGTGGCGTGAGTGTATGATGGTGAGTAAAAGTTGAATGTGAAGATTTTAGTAAATCATTAGGTATGTGTGAATGACTTTTTATGTATGTTGAGCTCTACACTTTCTGCAACAAGGTAGAAAAGCTGTCAGTGGGGTGGTATCAACACAGTCTCATGTATTTGTGCACAGAGTGTATATATATCTTATATATTTGTACCAAAAAAAGTGCAAAAGAAACGTGTAGGCTACATTTAAATGGTTTTGTAGCTTTATGACATGGTGGCTGTCACCTCACAGTAAGAAGGTCGCTGGTTCAAGCCTCGGCTGGGTCAGTTGGCGTTTCTGTATGGAGTTTGCATGTTCTCCCCGCGTTCTCATGGGGTTTCCCCCACAGTCCAAAGACATCCGATACTGGTGAATTGGGTAGGCTAAATTGTCCGTAGTGTATGAATGAGTGTGTTTGGATGTTTCCCAGAGATGGGTTGCACCTGGAAGGGCATCCGCTGCGTAATGCCCTTTAGTAAGTAGTAGTAAGCCGAAAAGAAAATGAATGAATGATTGTTTTTCCAAATTCTGCCTCATGACCGATTAATTGACATCATGAAACAACAATTTAGTTGTTGAGTTAAAAAAGTACTTTTACTACTGTTAAAATTAAAACATAGAAGAGCAATTGTGTAATCAATCCTTAAAATAAAGGTTTGAGATGAAGCTGTTATTATTTTTCTGTACAATAGTAATCTATTTCTGCCTAATGTATTTTGATTCATCTTGAAGATGCTAGAGTTTTCAAAGATTATATATATGGCCATAATTAAGTACAGACATCTTATATAAAATACATTGTTTTGGGATTCTAAACACTGGCATTCAGCATTCAAACTAGGACTGATTCACCATGTGCAACCTAGAACTTTGTTTGCTTGACTAATGTGTCAAAATAAGCTTGAATTTAGTGGTAATTTTTTTAAACATTTCTTTTTTACATTTTTAAACAGCATAAATTCTAAAATTTACCACTATTAAAATAAAAGTTGGATGAAGGTAAAGTCTAGAACCACTTTGCTTTTTTTATTGACTCTATGGGAGGACAGGATGGGAAAACAAGAAAAGCCCAAGTTAAACATGTGCTGGTAATGTATGATTGCTTGTGCTCTAACCTCTCGGCCACAGCACTAAAAGTCTAGACCCATTTTTACATAAACCTTCTGCACCTGGAGCAGAGCACAGAGGTGAAAAATTACAACCCATAGCTTAAGTATTTCATCAACCTGCAAGCTCATTCGTCTCCTCTAGCAGATAGCATATTGCAAGCAGATTGTAAGGGGTGCATGTAATGCATGGGTAGGTGCAAATCCAGAAGGACCTCTGCAACTCTTTCTTTCTTCTGTAGCTAGACCTAGCACGTGTGGTCCTGACCTAGGAGTACGGGGTGATTAGCATTAGCTATCATTGGTATTCATTTCCAGCTCTTAATTCCCCAGTCTTACTCAACCTCCCACTCCCCACTTGACAGAGGACCGCAGGTTAAACGCAAGGGGGAACGCTCCATCACGACTAGATTTGATCCAATTAAGTATAGATTTAATCAGGCCTTGTGTTTCAGGAGGTGAATGCGCAATGTGATCCGCACAGTAACTGCAGACTCCCCGGCATGGGCTTTCAGGCCCAGTTATCTGTTTGTGAAAGACTACCGGTCGATGCATTATTCAGTCAGTGTTCATATTTACAAAATTTGTTTTAGTCATAATCATTATCTTTAGACTTTCTCCCTAGATTTTTTTTCAAATATGCAAATTAAATCGAACACAGAAATAAACAATTTGAAAATGCTGAATTGCTTTAAATGCTCTAAATGCTTCAAATATCGCATATTAAAATTACTTTCCACTAATAAGAGTATGTAAATTTAAATGTGAATATAAATTGTGGATAATTATTATCATTGTATTAGTTACACACTCTATTACACAGAGTAGTCTCTTCATTAGGTTCAACGATTTGTTACCACAAATATCAGTCAATCACATCAGTGACTTTAGCCAATCAGCCAATCACATCTCAGTGACAATTATACATGTTTAAGATAATCTGACAAAGTTCAAATATAGCATTAAAATCTGGAGGTGAGTGGTTAAAGAGACCCAGGGCTCTATTTTAACGATCTAGGTGCAAAGTCTAAAGTGCAGGGCGCAAAAGCATTATTGACATATCTGAATCCACATTTGCTATTTTAAGGAGGAAAAATTATTGTTTGTGCTGTGACGCATTGTCTAACAACTCTTTATTAGTTATGGGTGTGTTTTGAGCAAAACGTCCATTTAACTAATCAGAGTCTAATCTCCTAATAATCTCCTGGTGCATTTGTGATGTACATTGTGGACTTTGTAACAGGAAGAACTGAATCCTTAACTAGCAAGAAAACAATTAAACTGTTTATCTGCACGTGGATAAAGAATGACCCTCCTCAATTAAGCCTCTTTACTTTCTCTTTACTTTTACTCTTTACTTGAGTAATTTCGTGGATAAGGAAACGGTGGAAGCTCACTCCACTGAAGACATCCATTAGCCTGCATATATAATTTTGTTTGTTAAGCGCAAAGATTTATTTCAAAACTGTTTCTAAATTCATTTCTAATTTCCATCAAATAAATAAATGAACAATATTAATGAAGTGTGGTAAAATTAAAATTGAGTTATATCCAAACACACATCCTAATCTTATGCCCCATATGTTGATGCATGCGTCTCCAAAACCCGACAGATGGACAAATCTAAACTTGTTTTTATTAAAACAAATATAAATATGCATATAATAAATAATACTGCTAATCATATTAACATTATAATCTTAAAAAAAAGCTCCAAAAAGAGGATTTGCTATTTTAACAACGTGGTGCAAAACGTGAAAATTATGGTTGCGCTCGTCTGAAAATAACAACAAATCGCACCAAGCACGTCTTGCGCCTCATTGCACAGAGCGTATGATAGGGCCCAAATAATGGGTTTTTGGTACCATGGTTGGTGGGGAGTAGTTCTGAAACTGATCTACTGACAGTTTCATGCACAACCATCTCAACAGTGTAAAGAGTATGGTCCAAAAAAAGAGAAAACAGGCAGCAGTTCTATGGTTGAAAAGCTTTGTTGATAACTGAGGAGAAAGACCGGACCAGTTCAGCTGATAGAGACAACAGTAACTCAAAAGACCACATTACAACAAATTTCTGCTGAAGCAGATGAGCTTCAAAAACAGAAAACACACTGATAATACTTCTGTCAGCTAAGATGAAGAAAATTGAGGCTACAATTTACAAAAGAAGATTGGAAATAGTCTGATGAGATTGATGATGAATCTCGGTGTCTGCAGTAACATTCTGATCGTAGGGTCAGATATTGGACATTAACATCATGAATGCTTTGACCCAACCTGCCTTGAATCAGCTCAAGCTACTAGTGGCAATGTAACAGTGTGGCTGATTTTTTTCTGCACACTTTAGGTCCCTTGGTGCCAACTGAGAATTGTTTAAATGCCACAGCCTACATTTATAACCAAGTGTTTCCATCTTGTAATGCTAATTTCAGCAGGGTATTTTGCCATGTTACACAGCTCAGATCTTCTCTAACTTGTTTGTTGAAATAACAATGATTTCACTGTACTCAAATGTCCATCACAGCCACCAGACCTTTTATCATCTTCACAACACCAGAGTGTGTAGAGCACCTTTGGGATGTGCTGGAACAGGAAATCTGCATCATTCTTGTGCATGTGATGCTTTCATGTCATTACATACAAATCTCTGATTGTATATCATTTGGACCCTTCCAGAAAACACAATTACAACACATTGCAATATAGGCTATGTCTTTATTTAACATGCAATTTCAGTTCAGGGAACAGAGAATGATCATTTGGACCCTTCCAGAAAACACAAAAACAACACATTTCATGACAGGCTATGTCTTTAACATGCGATTTCAATTCAGGGAACAGAGAATGACCTGCTGTACATTTTATACAGCTTATGCTAAATAAGTGAAACAAACTACACCATAAAATGATAAACGGTTCACATAAAAACCAAAAGAAATCATTCATATTTTCTTAATACAACTAATAGAGCAATAGACTGATGAAAATGCAGGATAGTTTTTACAATATGAGATGTGTGAGACAAAATGCTGTGCTTTACAATGCAATGCAGAGCGAGCGGTCATTCTACCAGCTTTTTTATATGTTTATTTGGCAGTTTATTAGAGGTGAAAAATGTTACACAGCAACTTTTCAGTATTAAATTAACCATAAATATGTTTTTATAATCATTTTATTGGTCTCCATACCACTCCAAGACCTCAAAACACATTAACAACAAATATGATTTGCAAACAAATGCTTTTCGTCACGTATCTATCTCCAAATGGACATTTTTTTCTAATGTAGTCAGTTTGCCTGGTAGTTCATGGTTAGCTACTTCATTGTATTTTTCATGCAGAGGAACAAGTCAGGTGAAACACAGTGTGTCAAAAGAGGTCAAAGTAGTGTAAAGAGAGTAAAATGGTGTAGATGTTTTGGTAGGTTTTGTTTTGCATCAGGTTTGCTTTTGTTGACACTTAGAGTTAGATTGTGGTTTGGCATTGAAGATATGTATAAAAACACAAACAACTTGCTCTTGTGGATGCAATGTATATCAGGTTTTCCCCAGCTTCTTTGCGTCCAGAAGCAAAAAACAATGAGCTCTTGTGGATATTCCATAAGAAAAGTGTAGCTAAATGCACTCGGAGGAATGCATATTGTCAGAAACATATCCAGAATCGCATATTAAAGATGCAGTATTTAAGTTTAGCACCCTGTGGTTGAACTAGCTTCTATTTCTTACAGCTGAACAACAGAAAACGGACAATGATCACCTCAGGTAAACCTCATGTGCTTTATTCAGTGTTAAATGCTAATAATGTGAGTGTGAATGCCATTTTACATTATATTTATTGCTATACTACTGAAAGAAGCAGCAGATATTCACTTCAGATTTTAAAAATAAAATAAACCATTTGAAATTGAACTTTAGAGCCGTGACTTAATGCAAGCCAACACATATTAATGATTCAGCATGTGCATTTAATAATGTTAAAGAGGTTTAATATGTTTTCATTACATTATAAACTGGCCATTTTGTTGGAGTGCAGTGAGTGCACATATTCAGTGCTTCTAAATGGCTGTATTTACATTTCTGTCATGTTTGTTTGGTGCAAACAGCCAAATTGCTTATCACTGCAAATCTTGTCATGCACTGTTGTTAGGATGCGGGGTTACAATGTAACCTGCTCACCTAATGTTTACAATTGCTAATTAATAACTACCTCATGTGGAACGCTGAATGCACGTTGGTTTTTGGAGGCTGTTTATGTCCTCTGGAGGTCACATTTTTGGGCACGAATGCATACTTTGAGAGCCTACATGACTAAATAAATAAAATAGACGGTTTTCCACCAAGGCAACCCGAGGTGCTGAAAAATAATAGGGTAAACTGACATTGGGCAGGTTAAAGGGACCAAAACAAACACAGACGTTCTGGCACAGAATGCACATTTTCAAAGCAGAATATCTGACATTTGCATTGTTTTTCAGATAAACAAGAATGTTTACTTAGCATGTTTCTGAAATATCTGCAAACATAGTATTTTTATTCTTTAGAAGAGTTACTTACATGAACGAGCATTAAGAATGAGCATGGTTTGCATATTTTCTGCACTGTGAAACACTTGGATTGAACAGAAGTAATTGTACAGAGCTGAGCCTGAGACAAGGACAGAAGTATTTTGGTTTCTGTGATTGAAATGTGAATGGCAGGAGCTGGCAGGAAATGACCCTGTGTAATTTCCTTTCTTTTCCAACTCTGAGTGGAAATTAGCCTAATTCACTTAGCAAGCAATATTCAATCTCCTGCTTTCGTGATTCCTGCACACACAAAAAAAAGTGCTAACCCTTTAATTTTGCAGAGAGGAGCATGGGAATGATAAAGCGTGTTATCGCTTGACTCTCTTCGCCTGAGTTAGCACATCTAAACACAGTGGGTGATTATGCAAAAAGAGAGAGACGAGTGGCGAATCCTATGTTGACACAAACACTCGATTATTGAAATAATGAAACGATTGAATTATCGGCCAAACTTGCAGCTAGGAGACAAAGCAGCGGCTCATCTTTCATTACAGCCGGCGAATACAAGCCTTTGTAATTGAGCACAGAAAGAGGAGACACATTTGCGTGTGAGGTATTGCTAACAGTTGTGGCAAGTTACGGAGGTCTTGCGAGCTTCTCAAAGGAGAAACTGCATCGCTGTTTGAAATATGGCTCCCTGGTGACACATCTTTCCCTCGCTTTCTGTCTCTACTAAAAGTGCAGCGTCACCTTTATGGTTTCTCAACGGATTGTCTCATTAATGAAGGTTGCGTGATTTAAAGGGACATTTCACCCTATAAAGGTTGTTTGCATTTTCTCATGCTCTGACTGTAGTTTTTTTCTATAGACCATAAAACAGATATTATTAGGCAGGTAGGTTTAACTGCGACCCAGCTTTTTAAAAAAATGGCCCGGCTTTTAACAATTAATGGCACAACCTCTGATTTTGTTTTAGTTAATTAAGTATTTTTAAATGTAAAACATAAACAAAATAACTTCTCAAAATCACTCAGCTTCAACTTAATTCTGGGTGTAATGGGGACTAACCCTACTGCCGGATTAGTTTTGAAAATTACAGTAATAGGACCAATTTTAACCCAATATTTAGGTTAGTCCATATTTTACCCAATTTGGGATTAAATAGCCCATCATTTCTTAAAGTGAGCCTGTGGCGAGGGGGCGTGGCCGAGAGCCGTGGGAACGGAGTGAGGCCGCCGCGTAAGTGGATACACCTGCGGTGCGCACCTGCCTCGAATCCCACAGAAGGAGCTCTGGACTATGGAAGTAAGAACGATGGCAGAAGAAGCCGAGAGAGGACCGGGCCCAGACATATTTTACTTTTGCTTTCCGTTTGTTTTGGTTTAGACGGCAGCCTCCGTGAGGAACTGCCATCACTGTTATTAATAAATCATTTAAAAACTGCGTCGGTTCTCCGCCTCCTTCTTCCCGGCGGCCAAAGGGCCGTTATTACAGAGCCCTTTATCTTTTCTTTTCTTTTTTTTCGGTGGACCATAAAATTGTGAATAGCCAAAAATACCAAACCAAAAATAGGTTGGTTTAACTGTGACCCAGCTTTTAAAAATGAATTTCACAACCTGTTTTTATTTTTAAAATACTTTTTACATGTAAAGCATAAACAATATAGCTTTTTAAAATCAGCCAAATTACACAGAGCACCAATAAAAATAATTGTTCACCCAATATGATTTATGACGATATGACTATTTTATACAACAGTTCTGTCTGGTTCTTGAAACTGATTGGCTGATAGCCGTGAGATATTTTGCCAGTAACAGCACACAAATGCCTCTTCACCTTTGTGTATTACTCCGCCCACATACAAGCAGAGGACAAAAGTTTGACAAAAATTCCTGCTGTTGGGCAACATCATGTACTTTTGAGGATTTTTTAGTCGAGAATGTAGTTGTTTAAATTGCAACTATGCAGTTTGTTTATAAGCCTAGTGCCTATTTTAAAATATTTATCATTTCTGAGAGACAGCGCGTCGGTGTCCATAAGTCAAAGACGGTTGAGATTATCTATCCACAAAATGGCGCCAGGACCGCATAATAAGCCCTTGCTTGTATGTTTTCTTGAGCGCGAATAAGAAGCAGAAAAATGGAAGCCTCGCAGTTTTTAAGGTGGACCGGATATCATCAGTAAGAAGCTGCGAATAAGAGGCTGGATTCAGCCTCGTCCCTCCTTATCGCAAACACAACAGCAGTCTGGTAGTGAATGCGCTGATTTTTTCGGGGTTGATTAATGTGATATTGTAACGGTCGCTTAATGTTTGATATACATTGTGTATAAATGTCATGTCCCCTTTAAGAGGACTTCTTCTGTGGTTGTTTCACCTTTGAGATGTAAGCATGCATGTATGGGAGCTCAGTTCAGTTCTGGCGAGCTTTGAGGACAAGTGTGTGATGGTCGCTCTATCGCTGTATCATTCTTTTATTTCAGTAATGTAACATTTTATTTTGTGACGGATGTTTGAGTGTCTTTTTCTTTTCCTTTTTCCTACTCATTGTCGTTGACTGGCATGTATGTAGTCGACAGCACTTGGGAGAAACACATAAAGGCCATTAGGAAAAGCAAAATAGTTAGTTTTTTTATTTCTTAAAATATCCGGGTAAACGCTTGGACAACTGGCACCCGTCACAACACCGACGGAAACAGAGAAATACTGTAGACTGTAATAGACTGTAGAGAGATATCTCTGTAGACGGATGGCATTGTATGTCACGTTTAGCCTTATTATCTTAAAATGTCAGCAAAATGTAAAAAGAAAAAATATGTTTATAGGTATACACCTTGGGTTTGTTTATTTCGACGCATTATTTAAAATATGTGGCTAAGATATAACTAATTAGAATTTTTGGAGGGGGCAAGTAATCATCTTTTCACTGGGACCAACCAGGCCATTTAGAAAAAATCCTTAGTGATTACCCCTGAATAAGTCTGCAATTTCATTCATAATGATCTTAAAAAAATTTGAAAAAGTCTTACATTTGACTGTGCAACCTGCACCATTAAGTAGTTAAGAAAATAACATGGAGGTCACTGACAACCAGTTTCTCAGAAGAAAGCTGCTCAATTATGTTTAGAACAAGTGGAGCATCAGTAAATTATTACGTTTTTTTTTTTTCGTGTGTGTGTGTGTGTGTGTGTGAACTATCTTTTTAAGCCTGATTAGTTTAACTAGTGAAGTAAGGCATGCAACCCATTGACTAGTTGATTCTTAAATATTTTTTGCACATTGTTTTAAGGTATTATGCTTATTTTCTACTTGTCTTATTATAAAACTTGAGGCCAACATTTGGCATTTTCATCACTGAAGTATAAAGCATTGTGGTTAAATTTGCCTTAAGAAAAATTTTTTATGTACAAATTGATTTTTATATTGTCAATAGGTTGTATGAAGGCCTGCCGAGTATATGGATTTTCTTATGTGAAGGACTCTGGGTTTTGGCAGGGTAATCAAAGGGAAGTGATGATTATGCAGATTATGATGATGGTCTCGAGAGTCTTTCTTCTGTTCTGTGATGCATGAAACAAACACTCATACCATGTTCACAATAATGCTGGAAGTGCTGTTCTGTAGTATAATGTCAACAAGCCATGGTATTTAATGTATTTGTCAGTAAATTGAGAACATTGTTTAGTAGACCTATCCGTATCACAATGATTAATTCTTTTTTAACTGGATTTCTCAAATCTATAGCCACTTTAAATTATGTTTGTCTGTAAAATACATTGTTATGTTAACTGTAAGATACATATTGATTGATTGACCTTTATCTTGTATCGCTAGCCTTCCCGTTTTATGTTTTGCAGAGCAAAGTCAGACATGCTGCATTGAAATGTCACAATAGAGTGAGCTGTTCCTTTAAATGGCCAAATGATGAGATCATATTTCGTCTCGTCCTCCATTCTGTGAGATCATCAATCATGACAGGCCAATGTAACCACACTGGACTTAATTAGAGTATCTGAGATATGGATGTAAGCAGTTTATAGATCTCTTCTTTTAGTGCAATGTGTATCTATGGATGTAGCATGTAGTCTAGAGGCGATTAAACCAGACCTGAAAACAATGGAGAGTTGACATGATTTGTAGAGCGATATGTAATGGTCTTGCAACTTGTATAGAGTTTGAGGAAAGTCTTTTAATATAGCCGTAGTATGGAGAATTCTTGTTCATTGTGTGTCTAGCGCTCCGAACAGCAAATTGAGCCTGTGCCCTTCTGTTGCAAAGCAAGCATTAATTTAGCTCTAAATTCAGAGTCGGTTCCCTTCAGTGTGTATTTTTAAGTTAAGGGCTCAATGCTTTAAATGTGCTTGGTTATCGTGGTCCCTCGGGCCCTCTCTCTTGAAGAAACTGACACCAAGCATACTCAGACTGCTTAATTTTTGCCCTCAAGTCAAACAATTATTGGAGAAATTTTATTAAACGTCATTGAACCCTCTGTGAGTCAGTGAGCAGTATCCAAAAGCTTTCAGAGAGAGAGAGTTAGAGAGAGTGAGAGAGAGAGAGAGAGAGAGAGAGAGAGAGACTTTAATAATTGTTTTGAAACTGTTTATTGGCCCATACTAAAATAACTGACTAAATATTGGTTGAATTACATTTATTTTATTTATTTATGGCAGTTTTGTAGAGGCACATTACTTGATTGATATTTTGTATATACTGATATGTTGGCTGGGCTGACATGGTGGCTCAGTGGTTAGCACTGTTGTCTTACAGCAAGAAGGTTGCTGGTTCGAGTCCCAGCTGGGTAAGTTGGCATTTCTGTGTGGAGTTTTCATGTTCTCCCTGTCTTGGCGTAGGTTTCCTATGGGTGCTTTGGTTTCTCTCACAATCCAAAGACATGCTCCATAGGTGAATTGAATAAACTAAATTGTGCATGTGTGTGAATAAGTGTGTATGGATGTTTCCCAGTGATAGGTTGCAGCTGGAAGGGCATCCACTGCATAAAACATATGCTGGATAAGTTGGCGGTTCATTCCACTGTGGCGACTGCAGATTAATAAAGGGACTAAGCCAAAAAGAGATAAATGAATGAATTGTCCATAGTGTTTGAGTGTGTGTGTGTGTGTGTGTGTGTGTGAGTGTATGCATGTTTCCCAGTACTGGGTTGCGGCTAGAAGGGCATATACTGAAAACAACATATACTGAAACAGTTGGCGGTTTATTCCGATATGGTGACCTCTGAAATAGAGACTAAAGGCTGATTTATACTTCTGCGTCAAGTGAACGGCATGACACACGGCGCCTGCCTTGCATGTAGTCGTGGATTTATATTTCTGCGTGTTGTTTGTGTTGCTCTGCGATAACACTTCCGAATCGCTAGCTGGAAGTAGGATATGTTTTGTTCCTCTGTGTCAGGTTTCTTTGCTGGTATTTAGCTTTTTTCTGAACGCTACAAGTACCTCAAACTCGCTCATTCAGATGGGGAACTGGCGGATGTGCAACAACTTTAATCATAAGGTAAACCCTAAACAAAAGTGTCCATCTGGAGCTTCTTCACTGGACGCAACACTTGTAAACACTCCATCAGGCTCGCGACTCTCAATCACGGAGCTTGTGCTACGTGTAGTTGCATTTTTTGAGATGTGCTCATCAGCATTAACGTCAGCCACGACGCAGGCTATGCGACCGCACGAAGGCTGCGCCGGACCATACATATGCGCTTGATCCAGAAGTATAAATCAGAATGCTATCTTGGCTTTTTAACAGAAATGGTAAAATGCCCAAATTTTCTGGCTCATCAGGACAAAGCATCAGTTGATAATGTAACCGTAGTATACAGTATAACTGTAAATGTTTTTGTATGCAATACAATGGCATGTAAACATGATTTTAACAGAAGACCTGCTATCACAGGAATAAATAATATTTTAAAAAAGAAAATTGGAATTGGGCACTTTCATTCTTATTTGAGGGGCATTTTTTATCCAAGAGAAAAAAGGGCATGTGCTGTACATGTGCCATAACCATGCACATGCCTGACCTGAGGTGATCATTGTCAGTAGTTTATGCTGCTGTTCAGCTGCGGCATCGCTGAAATAGAAACCATTTCTAAAAAAGAAACTGCCTATTGTCGTCGCAGATGTTTAGCGCAAAAACGTTCCACACTTTTAACATGGAAAAGATTTATAGCGTCACCAGCATGTAGTTAGAGTTTAGAAGAGCACATCCATAATAATAATCATTCATTCATTCATACATTCAATTTTCTTCAGCTTAGACCTTTATTTATCAGGAGTCACCGCAACTGCAAACTATTCCAGCATATCTTTTACACAGCGGATACCCCTTGAGCTGCAACCCAGTACTGGAAAACATCAATTCACACTCTCAATTCACACACATACACTACAGCCAATTTCGTTTATTCAACTCTTTCTCAGTGTCTTTGGACTGTAGGGGGAAATCGGAGCACTCGGAGGAAACCCATGTGAACACGAGGAGAACATGCAAACTCCACACAGAAATGCCAACTGACCCAGTTGTGACTCAAACTAGCAACCTTTTTGCTGTGAGGCGACAGTGCTAACCACAGAGCCACCGTGCCACCACTTTATAATAAAGTATAAACATTCTTGTTGCTGTTTAATAACAAATTCCTGTAAGAAGTAGCAAGTGAGTTTCTAATTGATTTCAGTGCAGTCCACTGAGGTTATTAGACAGAGGACAGAGCCACAAAGGCTTAGAGAAGGGCAAACTGCTAATGATACACAAAAATGACTGCTGCGGCCAAATGTTTTGATTTCTTATAAAACGATTTGACACCGCGTCCTCTACCCTTGGGTTGGCACCATCGACTTCCACTGCGCCACCCCAGAGCCGCAGTCTATAATTGTATTCAGGATGGGATGGAAGCACAAACAGCCTTCCCTCCTGTTGTGTTCAGGTGCGAGCGGCGGAGGGAAAGGTCACCGTTCTAAAGTTCTCCCCTAGGATCCGCGTCTCTTCTGGGATGAGCTCGGCTCACCTCCTGCCCTGGCCTGATAGCTCAACCTCCCTCCCTTTCTGTTTTTTTTTTTATTGTTTTGTTTTTTGAAGTGCTCAGTTGGGCGTCTGGCGCACCGTTCGCATGTCGCTCAGCTTGAGCTGCCAAGCGCCGCCCACCGCACATACATAAACACACTCTCATGCTCGTTAAGCATCTCCTTTCCTGAATTTGCATACGGAACAAACAGGAAATTGTGTTCATTTGTATGCAAATGCTTTTGTCCCCAAGGCAGCGCTTTTGAATTAAAAGTTTTACCATCCCATTAATTCCAAATTACAGTCAGACACAGACATGGACGGCCATCTTTGGCCTGACACAGGGAAGGACGAGGGCCGAACGAAGGTCTTCATCCCAAATCAGCCACGTCTGGCTGGGGTGCTTTAGTATGCCATCTGCACCCGACGTCATGATTTATCCAAATCCAGTGGTTCCCAGATTGATTGGTTGAGCTTTGTCCTTTTTTCATGCAAACTATCCGGAGAGGAGTATGTGCTGATCCGGCGTGATTGATATTCCTCAATATTCCCGAGGACGTGTGAGCTAAGACCTTGCTGGAGATTTGATGGACAGGTTGTTAAGTGGACAAAGAGTAATGAAGGCCATTGCTCAGTACCTTGAGAGGGTGTGTTGCCATTAGTGATTCATTAACATGTATGTAGAATACATGCTGGATTATTAATTGTTTGCTTACCTGCACCAGTACAGGCACAGATCTGCATGAACATCAATCCTGAAGACAGGGATTGTACAAAAAACAAAGGGCTTCAGTAAATATTTCCTTAATATGCAAAAGGATCTCACATCTCACCTGTCAATGAGTGTCTTGTAATTTGTATTGTCTTTTTTGTTTTTTCTTTGTTTTATTTTTCACTAATGGACCTTGAGTCTAACATACACTGACATAAAAAGTTTTTATCTCTCTCCAGAAAATGACAGTAGGTAAAATAACATTTTTATTTCATATTTTCATTTGTCATGATTGAACATCAGGGTTACTCAATCAAATATTGATTTTTTTTTTTACATTTGAAGTTAAACCACTGGCGTGTACAGTGTGTGTGTGTGAGTGTGAGTGTGAGTGTGTGTGTGTGTGTGTGTGTGTGTGTGTGTGTGTGTGTGTGTGTGTGTGTGTGTTGGTTTATGTGATTTACGAAGACATTTCATATGAATACACGCCACATTATGAGGACATTTTCAATTATGAGGACATGGTCGGAGTCCTCATAATTTTAGCAATGTAGAAGTGCTTCTTTAATGTAGAAGAGCTCAAATCCAAAATTTCTCCACATGACTTTATAGTTCACATAAACCTGATTTTGTGTATTACGTGTGTATTCGACATGCGCCCCTGTAGCCCGGACTGGGTACTGCATCCCCTCATTAATTATGCATGCGAGTGTATGAAATCGCGGCATGTGATTGGCTGACCATCAAACGTCCTCATAATAACTGTATCTGTCAAACATCTGTGTAAACAATAATGATTAAAAAATAGTTTTAAATATGTATAAATATGAATTACGTTCTAATTAAATAATAAAAATCCCCCACTACCTTTATAAGATCAATAAAGAAATAAATGCCTGTTATTGGCCAATCGCCACCACCTGACTCAATCAATTCCGCGCTGGACAGATGGATATCACTCATCGTTTGAAGACAACACAAAGAAGCACGGAGCTTGTTTATTCGACGATTGATTGCATACGATTGATTAAATGTGAATTAATTTATGGAAACTGATAGCCACTGAACTCAAGCGATTTTATGCTGGAAGATCCGACACATGGGTGTCAATCATCAGTTTCAAGACCTTTAAGGTAAGACTGTTAAATAAACACCCAGATAATTAAGTGTACTAACGTTACACGATTAATGTGCATTATTTGACTAAACTTAACAGCGAGTAAACCAAGTAACCTTGTTAACCTTGTAAGTTAGCGTACTTTTCATTTCCTGTCAAGAATGATGAACTATCGTTTTTAAAATGATGATTTATTGTTTTAGTATTACGTTTATGTTTGCAATGTCGTCATGGCTTACCAAAATAGCAGATGCGTTGCATGTAATCGTTTATAGTGTGCTTATTAATTTTGTAAGATGAGTATTTGCTAATCAAGTCATAACGTTATTGTCAGATTGATATCACTAATGTATGTAATGATAAGTTACACGTTATGGTCTAACTTGTTATTAGACGTTTTTACTGCACCCAAGATACAAGACGAATATGTTTTCATAACTGTATGTTAACTGTATTTTTCATAGCACGTGCTGATGAAGTAGTTTCGTTTTATTTTGTCCTCATTTTCATTTTATTTATGAATAATGTTGCTTACACTTACAAAATGGTCACAAGACATTCACATATGGTAAATCTAAATGTGAAACGTGGTTCCAAAACACTTTTGGTGGTTTTGGCATGAATTAACATGGGATTCACACAAAAGTGTTCCAGAAGCACACATTTCACATTTGTATTTTGCACATGTGAATATTTCTGTAAAGGTAACGTGTATACAGATGTTTCATCCTATTAAATATGTAGTCTGTGTGTATTTGACATTTTACTGACAAAGAAAAAGCAAACAAATAATTTTAAGTAACTTACATTACATTTTTTTTCCTGTTTCACTGGCATGTCATACTGACATGCATATTACAGACTAAGCACAAACTTTAACATGTGTACCCTTTGAAAAAATAAATAAACTAAATATGATAAAAAAAAAAAATACAAAAATGCATTGATGTACAGTGACATTGGTGCATTGCTTGCGACAAATGGTGACAGCAAGGTCGCAGAGACTCAAACTGAAACCAAAGGATGAAGCAGTGTACTATGCTTTGACTTCAAAAGATAAAACTGGGTTTGAAATAAAATACATAAGCTTATTCAAAGGTAAGAAAAAAAAGTCTGTTTACGTCAGGGATCTCCAATAATTGTTCTTTTTCATGACTAATCTGAAAAATCATTTGCTAGGTCGGGGAGTATTCAGCTCTAGCCACTATAGAAAAGAAGATTTTCTAGTTGAATATAGAGGAGACATAATAACCAAAGAAGAATGTGAAAGAAGACGCAGACTTTATCATAATGCACTTGAAGTGTTTTTGTTTCAACTGCTTTTTAATGGAAGACTGTTATGGTATGTATATTGCTTTATTAAATTTGCTAACATTTATGTTTCTGTATTTTCCTTAAATATATATATATATATATATATATATATATATATATATATATATATATATATATATATATAAAAGGAACTTGTCTTTTCCAAAACTTGATAATTTTTTTTGATCTGCAATTACTTACTGTGTAATTTAGTAACTACTGTAATTACATGAGGTGGCATTGTTTTCTATGATTCAGGGTTGATGCTGCAAGAGAAGATGGCTCGTTGGGTAGACTTATTAATGACAATCATATAAACACAAACAGCAAAATGAAAATAATCAATGTTGATAGAAAACCCTATTTGTGCTTATTCGCAACAAAGGACATCAGTCCAGGGCAAGAGATCACTTATAACTATGATGTTTCAGAATGGCCATGGAGGAACAAGGTATGCAGAGATTAAAGTTGTTTTCTTAAAAATTATTTGGTTATATAAAATTAAGCCAAAATAAACTTAAATCTTTGAAAAATACCGTATTCTGCAAGCATTTACATTTGTTTAATATTGTGTTGTTCATCTAAACAGGTGACCTCTGACACTGAAATCCAGACCAGTACTTCACTTAGCTGTGCAGGACAGAAAACTGGAACACAGAAGGTAAATGACTGAGAACACTGACTGTATATTTTCCCTTAGTTTAGCTCTATATATGCTAAAACTGTCACAAAGTTTACTGTTTATACAGTTTGTCAGTTCTGTAAGGATTTACTTGTGTTAATAGTGTTGTTCATCTAAACGGGTGACTTCTGACACTGAAATCCAGACCAGTACTTCACTCAGCTGTGCAGGAGACAATACTGGAACACAGAAGGTAAATGTCTGAGAACGCTGACTGTATATTTTCTCTTAGTTTAGCTCTCTATATATGCTAAAACTGTCAAGTTTACTGTTTATACAGTTTGTCAGTTCTGTAAGGATTTACATATATTAATACTGTGTTGTTCATCTAAACAGGTGACCTCTGACACTGAAATCCAGACCAGTACTTCACTCAGCTGTGCAGGAGAAAATGGTGGAACACAGAAGGTAAATGTCTTAGAACACTGACTGTATGTTTTCTCTTAGTTTAGCTCTCTATATATGCTGAAACTCTCATAAAGTTTACTGTTTATACAGTTTATCAATTGTGTAAATATTTACATGTGTTAATATAAGGGTTGGGTATCATTTTTTTTTTGATACCTACTGTAAATCGATACTTTTAAAACGAAACCGGTGCCAAAACAGTGCCTGAACCGATACTTTTTAGCCACAAAATTATGGTGGATGACTCTAGAAAAATCTTTTATTTGACAATTAAAAAAATAATAATTTTAATAGAACAATATAATTAAAGTTTCAAGTAAACATCAATTCATATTTTTGTATTTGAATTGCATTAATACATTTCCTTTGATCATTTGTTGGTTAGCATGAATTTAGGATTTGCAATTTGAAATTACATTAGCTTACTATTAACCTGTGGGGGAGCGGGCAGGGGCCACGTACTTTTGAAGGCACATTTTAACATGTATATCACAAAATACTTAAAAAATGATTCAGTCATTTTTTTTTCTTGCATTACTTTGCAGTCTTCATAAACAAGATAATTAAATAACTTAAACTCAAAATAACCTTCCTTGTTCATTTATTTGACAAGTAACGTTATACTGGTGTAGGAGAACACATTTCTAACATTCAAGTACATCAAGGCACATTGTTGCATCTGTAAACTTTAACAGGCCTGCAGTTGAAGTCAATTTATTTTGCCTTCCCATTCATTTAAAATAATTTTTCTGAAAATGTTCAAAGTGTTTCCTAAAAAAAAAAGAATTATTCCAGAGTTATTATAAGTTCTATATCTTATTGTTTATTTCATAAATAAAAGCTGTTTTTAATTTAAATAAAAATAAGGTCAGTATTTTTAGCCTATTCAAGAAATATTTGCTGGATATTTTTGATTTACACAAAAAATCAGTTACAAAATAATTTGAATAATTTTAACTTTCGTAGTAAACTGATGAAGTCATTAAATTACACTTTAATCTGAATAAAAGACTATAAAATACTTAAAGGGACTTTGTCTGAATACAACTGTCTTGCAAAATAAATAGTAAAATGTTCTGCACTGACTGTCTAGCATGGGGAAGATAAAACAGCAGATTTTAGAAATAAGTTATAAGTTAAACTATTGTGTTTAAAAAAGTGTTGTAAATAAATCATGTGTTGAAGACGGAAATCAAAAATGAATGAAGGCAAAACTAAACAAGTTGAATATGACTTGCATGAGCGTGACTGAAAACTACATCTGATCAATGTCTTACATCTGTTCTTTGGTACTTACCGACTGTTTGTAAATTCAAGACTGCATTTCCTAACGTTAAACTCTGTACACTAGATTTCTAATTAATAATGGTCTCTGCATAGCCGAGGACTTCCTATTATAAAAGTGTTAAAATCGCTATTGAAAACAGAAGTCTAATATCATCAACAGTGGACATTTTGACAGTGTTTCACAACCTGAACATGACTGCAGTTCAATCTTTTTATTACCTGTGTCAATTTGGGCGTCAACTTCTGACGAATGCAGGGAACTGATCCGTGCAGCACCTTTACAGAGAGCAAGTGCCGCGAAAGTAGAGTTCCTCTGCCTTTGAGCCCTCAAATGTGTCATTAAGTTTGACATGTTTCCCCCTTACACGACACAACTTTTGTAAAGCACATTGCTGTGTAAGAATCCTTGCTTGTAAAATATGCTTTAAAATGCATAGTTTAAGCAATTTTGATGAAAGTGGTCATGCGTGTTGATCTGGAGTGTCGCTCTCGCTGACCGAAAACCAGGCTGAATGTGCTTTACTGCGCGCATTGCGTGCGTCCGTTCCCTAAGCGACAGTAACAATCACTTACATTGCCTGTCCGTATTCCTCAAAGTTGTTTAGGATTAAATGTTTACGTCCTTCATACGTCCTTGTCGCAGCACCAGTGGCACTGAAATTAGGCCCCAAAATTCATATGCTGATTTGATCCGGTACACTTTGGTTACTTAGGTACCGGTGCTATAATGGCACCAGGTTTTGGTACCCAACCCAAGTTAATATTGTGTTGTTCATCTAAACAGGTCACCTCTGACACTGAAATCCAGACCAGTACTTCACTCAGCTGTGCAGGAGACAATACTGGAACACAGAAGGTAAATGTATTTGATACCTACAAGTGTTTGATACCTAGCAGAATTGCTCTCCGGGTTATTTGTGTAATTGGATATTATGTCATTTTTAAAATGGGAATAGTTAGGAGATGCAGGTTTCTCTTACTAAAGTCAGATTGGACCAATAGGTTGTGTGTTGCATGCTGTTCAGGAGTCGGGGGTGGGGTGGGGCTGGGGGAAAGGGTGACTGACGCATGCTGCTGCGCCCCACAGCAACAGAGAAGGCTTGGCAGAGCAAAAAAATACTGCATTACTATTTTTGTTAAATAATTTTTTTTAATCATACTAAAATAACACTTGACAGAAGTTCACTCAAAAGCGCAAGTTCTTTCTGTCATTAATTACTAACACTCCTGTCATTCCTACTACTTTCAGAACATAAATTTTGATATTTTACCATATGAAAATGCAATGCAGTTATGAAAATTGTGAAATTAAAGCAATAGTGCAGAGATCTGGTCCCTGCGTCAGGTCAGGGTGCACCTGTAACCTTTAAAACGAAGATCAGGAGGCCCACTAAACTCACACGGGAAAGAACGTTCGAGGTTACAGAAGTAACCCTTCGTTCCCCGAGGAGGGGAACGGAAGTGCCATGAATGAATGGGAGGATTCGGATCAGAAGCCGCTTATCTGGAGAGTATTGAACGGGCCAATGAATGAAATTAATTGGCAGCGTAAGCTTGCGCAGGTGTGCGACATCTGCAATCATCTCAGCATATAAGCACACCTGAAGCCAGCAGACGCCATCCTTTTAAGCTGAAGAGACTTTCAAACAGCTAAGGGACAGTCATTATGGCGACGGAATATGGCACTTCCGTTCCCCTCCTCGGGGAACGAAGGGTTACTTCTGTAACCTCGAACGTTCCCCTTCGGTTGGGGAACTTCAGTGCCATGAATGGGAGAATATGGAAAGCGCCATAATGACTGCACCTTACCAACACCCCCGATGAGGAGATAGTCAAGCAAGCGTGACGCACCCACATCATGGGGGGCGCGGTCCTCCAACGTGTCCCTGGCCCTAATTTATCCTACTTCAACAGAAGTTTTACGGATTTAGATATATTTTTTGGGAAGTCGTGAGCATCTAGATAATTCTAGGAAATACGACAGTACGTTGGGAAGCGTGCAATCCCGATAGGGAGGACGCTGCGGAGGCCATCCGTTACCCAAGGGGGGGATAGATGGCAGAATTTACCTATGGACTAGCCCTAAAAAGGGGGAGTACGCATAGCAAAGAGTGGTTAGCGGAGAGGGAAGACACGGGTCCGCCCAGGGGGGGGACTTAACCGTGGCGGAATAAGCATATGGGATCGCCTAGTGGGGATCACGCATAGCAGGCACCTATACCCAAAACGCGGGCTGACCAGCGGGCAGACCTACAACGTAGTGGGCCAGCAAGTGACTCCTCCGCTGAGTCAGTGCTGGGGGCCACGGAGGAATCTGCAGGGCTCACCTGACGGGGAACTTTACTGACAGATAAAAAAGGCGCACGTACCTCCGTGTTAGGGAGAATGGCGCAGCAAGCGTGTTTCAACACCCTACCGAGTTGTCTCCTCAATCACCAAAGGGTTACCTAATACCCTTGAGGAAACCGGCTCCACTCGCAGATTGTAAAACCTTGCAAATGTGTTGGGTGTCGCCCAGCCCGCAGCTCTACAGATGTCTGTTAGAGAGGCGCCGCGTGCACGCGCCCAAGAGGATGCAACGCTCCGAGTGGAGTGTGCACGTACTCCCGGGGGACACGGCTGACCTCGACTCGAATAAGCGAGTGAAATGGCATCCACAATCCAGTGGGATAATCTTTGTTTCGATACGGCACTTCCCTGCTGCCGACCGCCATAACAGACAAAGAGCTGCTCAGATGATCTAAAATTCTGAGTACGGTCCACATAAATGCGCAGAGCGCGAACTGGACAAAGTAAAGAAAGGGCTGGGTCTGCCTCCTCCGGGGGCAGCGCTTGCAGATTCACTACCTGATCTCTAAAGGGGGTGGTAGGAACCTTGGGCACATAACCGGGGCGGGGTCTCAGGATAACGTGAGAGTAATCCGGCCCGAATTCCAGGCACGAGTCACTGACCGAAAATGCCTCCAGGTCCCCGACCCTCTTGACGGAGGCCAACGCAACCAGCAGAGCTGTCTTCAGGGACAGAAATCTTAGAGATACTGATTCGAGTGGCTCAAAGGGATCGGATCGCAGACTCGTGAGAACGAGGGCGAGATCCCAAGAGGGCATGAGAGGGGGGCGAGATGGATTAATTCGCCTAGCACCCCTAAGGAACTGGATGACCAGGTTATGCTTTCCCACGGTGCCGCCAGCTACCGCGCTATGATAAGCGGAGATGGCGGCCACGTAAACCTTGAGAGTGGAGGGCGACAGCCTGCTGTCCAACTTCTCTTGAAGGAAAGAGAGCACAACACTAATCTGGCAATTTCGGGGGTCTTCTCTGCGAGAGACGCACCATTCAGTGAATAGACTCCACTTCAGGGCGTAGGCGCGCCTCGTGGAGGGGGCTCTAGCCTGAGTGATGGTATTAACCACCGCAGTCGGTAGGTTACCCAAGTCTTCCTCGCGTCTAGGGACCACACGTGGAGGTTCCAAAGATCGGGGCGAGGGTGCCAGATGGTGCCCTGTCCCTGAGAGAGTAGGTCCTCTCTCAAAGGGATCCGCCAGGGGAGGGCCGTCGCGAGGAGTGAGAGCTCTGATATCCAGGTCCGGTTGGGCCAAAGGGGCGCAACTAGCAGAACCTGTTCCTCGTCCTCCCTGACCTTGCACAGAAACTGCGCGAGCAGGCTCACTGGGGGAAACGCATACTTGCGCATGCCCCGAGGCCAGCTGTGGGCCAGTGCATCCGTGCCGAGAGAGCCCTCGGTCAGGGAAAAAAACAACTGGCAGTGAGCGTTCTCGGGGGAAGCAAACAGATCGATCTGGGCCTCCCCGAATCGCGCCCATATCAGCTGAACAGACTCGGGGTGGAGTCTCCATTCTCCAGGGCGTAACAGCTGTCGTGAGAGCGCATCGGCTGCACGATTGAGCGTGCCTGGGACGTGAATGGCGCGCAGCGATTTCAGCCGCGGGTGACTCCAGAGGAGCAGACGGCGGGCGAGCTGAGACATGCGGCGAGAGCGCATACCCCCCATGCGGTTGATATACGCCGCCGCCGCCGTACTGTCCGTCCTGACCAGCACGTGTTGCCGCTCCAGCACCGGTAAAAAGCGGTGGAGAGCGAGGAACACTGCCAACAGCTCTAGGCGATTGATATGCCAATGCAGCTGGGCACCCTTCCAGAGGCCCGCAGCCGCATGCCCGCGACACACGGCCCCCCAACCCGTGTTGGAAGCGTCTGTTGAAACAACAACATGGCTGGACGCCTGTCCTAGAGGCACACCGGCCTGTAGGAACGAGGGGTCGTTCCAAGGGCTGAGGGCGCGGCGACACAGCGCAGTAACCGAGACCCGGTGTGTGCCCGCGTGCCATGCGCGTCTGGGGACCCGATCGTGAAGCCAGTGCTGAAGTGGTCTCATATGGAGCAACCCGAGCGGCGTGACGGCGGCTGCGGATGCCATATGCCCCAGGAGCCTCTGAAAGAACTTCAGTGGGACCACTAGTTTGCTGTCGAGCTCCCTCAGACAGTTCAGCAACAGGCGAGCGCGTTCCTCGGAGAGGTGCGCTACCATGGTGATCGAGTCCAGCTCCATCCCGAGAAAAGAAATCCTCTGCACGGGGGCGAGTTTGCTCTTTTCTCGGTTGACCTGAAGCCCCAGTAGGCGGAGATGCCGAAGCACCTCGTCCCTGTGCATAATCAATTGCTCCCGCGAGTGGGCTAAAATCAGCCAGTCGTCGAGATAACCGAGTATGCGAATGCCCGCGAGCCGAAGGGGCGCTAGGGCACCCTCCGCGAGTTTGGTGAAGACCCGCGGAGACAGAGAGAGCCCGAAGGGGAGGACCTTGTACTGCCACGCTCGACCCTCGAACGCAAACCGCAGAAATTGGCGGTGGCGTGGAAGAATGGAGACATGGAAATACGCGTCCTTCAGGTCTATGGCTGCAAACCAATCCCGAGGACGAACGCATTGGAGAATGCGCCTCTGCGTGAGCATTCTGAACGGCAGCTTGTGCAGACAGCGGTTCAAAACGCGCAGATCTAGGATTGGCCGTGACCCACCGCTCTTTTTGGGTACGATGAAGTATGGGCTGTAAAACCCACTCTCCATCTCGGCTGGAGGAACCGGCTCGATTGCACCCTTCGCCAGGAGGGCAGCAATCTCCTCTCGCAAGACAGGGGCGGACAGGGGGTTGACCCTGGAGAAATACACGCCCGTAAACTTGGGGGGCCGTTTCGCGAACTGAATCGCGTAACCGAGTCTGATTGTGCGTATGAGCCACCGCGAGGGGCTGGCCCGCGCTAACCAGGCAGGCAGAGCCCTCGCTAATGGAGTCATCGCTACAATCGCTGACGTACCAGCGGTGGGGCAGCGCGGAGTGGGTGTGCTGATCCGGGAAGCACGAGGGTCCCGCGGAAAAGCTGGAGGAGAGCGATTCGCTCTGGCTCCGCACCCTGACTCCGGAGAGGGGGCTGGAGGGCTGAGGGAAGGGAGACCGTCCCCCCAGCGCTCGTGAGCCACTGGCGAAGCACGTAGAGTCTGCGAGCCGGAAGGCAGCGCGTCCCGGACTGGCAGAACTCGTGCAGTCACATCCGGGGAAGGGAAAAAGTGCTCTTTTACTGATGTTTTGGTGGCACTGAAAAGTACCGTTGTTATCGGGGCCCCGCCCTCCAGCGGGGAAAGAGCAAGTTTCCTCTTCTCCGGATGGCCTGTCTCAGGGACGCTTCGCGGTCCGTTTACCGGACTTAACGGCGCCCTGCGCAGGAGGGGCTGCCTGCTTTCGAGGTGAACGCCGCGCCCGCTTGGCCGGAGGCGCAGGCGGGGGCGGGGCAGCACTCGTTGGCGGGCGCCCTCGGCGAGGAACAGCGGAGGTGGATGGCTCGGCGGGCGGAGCGGGCTTACGGCCACGCCGATAGATGACATAGCCCATCGCATCCGACTGCTCTTTCACCGCCTTGAATTCCTGGGTGAATTCACCGACGGTGTCGCCGAACAGGCCAGCCTGGGATATGGGCGAGTCAAGAAAGCGAACTTTGTCAACGTCGCGCATATCGGCCAGGTTTAGCCAGAGGTGGCGTTCCTGAACCACAAGTGTGGACATCGTCCTCCCCAGCGCACACGCGGCGGACTTAGTAGTCCGAAGAGCATAGTCGGTCGCGGTGCGCAGCTCATGTAATAAGCTTGGGTTGGACCCGCCCTCGTGCAGCTCGGCCAGCGCCTGCGCTTGGTAGCGCTGGTAGGTGGCCATCGCGTGCAAAGCAGAAGCAGCCTGGCCCGCAGCCTTATAAGCTCTGGCTCCGAGGGAGGCAGACAACCTACAGGCTTTGGACGGGAGGCGGGGCAAACCCCGCCACGTAGAGGCGCCGCGCGGACAAAGATTGACCGCGATAGCGCGCTCCACTGACGGGATCGCCTCATACCCCCTGGCAGCTCCGCCGTCAAGGGCGGTGAGGGCGGAGGCACTCGCAGCACGGGCAGAGAAAGGTGCCCTCCAGGACTGCGTGAGCCTACTGTGCACTTCCGGGAAGAAGGGGACGAGAGGCTTCGAAGGCTTCGCCTTCTGGTCCTCTACGTAGCACCCATCTAGTCGGTCCGGCCGCGGAGCTGGGGGATAAACCATCTCCAACCCCACGGCCGAAGCAGCCCGGGAAAGCACGGCTAACATGTCCGCTTCAGGATCCGATTTGACAGCGCTCACCTGCCCGGAGGGGGCGAGCGGGTCCGGATCTTCGTCGGACAGTGAAAGCCCACCCTCCGATGCCGCGAAGGACATCTGATCTCCGGTGTCAGCGAGTGTGAGAGCTACCATCTGGTTAGACGGATCACTCTCACCACCCGAAGCTTGGATGGAGCGCCGTGAGGAGCGAGAGGTCCGCGAGCCCGTGGGCGGCGGATTAGCTCCCGCTGAAACCCTCAGATCTGCCCGAGCGCCCGCTGCTTTTTTAGAACAGGAGGCAACTGGGGTGGCTCGCTCTCTTGCGAAAGTTAGCCGCGATCTTAGCTGTGCAACGGTCATGGCATCGCAATGACGACATGAACCGCCCGCGAGCACCGCATTAACATGCTGGACCCCCAAACATGCAATGCAGTGATCGTGTCCATCATCCGGAGACAGGAAACCCCCGCATCCAGAAACGCACAGTCGGAGCGCCATCCTGAAAAGGACGTGCTGCACGACTGTGTTGCTCTTTTAGGAAAGTTGCAACTATACGCACCGCTCTGGAGGACCGGACCCAAAGAACCGCAGGCAAGGGAGTAACCCAGCTCGACCGTCTGCCACCGCGAAGACCCACTCTGGACCGGGAGACACACTCGTTCGCTCTGAAGTGCTGATCAGCAAGAGGAACCCTCATCGACTCACTCAGAAAGGATCTGAAGCGAAAAGGATGGCGTCTGCTGGCTTCAGGTGTGCTTATATGCTGAGATGATTGCAGATGTCGCACACCTGCGCAAGCTTACGCTGCCAATTAATTTCATTCATTGGCCCGTTCAATACTCTCCAGATAAGCGGCTTCTGATCCGAATCCTCCCATTCATTCATGGCACTGAAGTTCCCCAACCGAAGGGGAACTGGGCATTCAATTCATGTTTTAGTTAAATAATTCTTAAATACAGCTCTCTTGATCTCTAAAAGGGAAAAAATGCAAAAGAAATTTGTCGTTAAATTAATTTTAGCAGGGACGCAACTGCCTGTCATTTTCACATTCGTTTTTCAGTTAGGGATTAGGTCTATTAGAGTAACCTAATAAAAATGTTTTGTTGGACACCGTAGTCTACACAATAATCAATATTATAATTTATTGTATTCATTATTATTAAAACTAAACTATACAATTGATAAAACAAAACCCTTTTTAATGTTTGCTTTCATTTTGACACCGCTAACAGTTGTAATAAGAAACATCACATTATGCAGAAGTTAAAAAAATACCTTTTGAGTTTAAAGATGATCAGCCTGCCAAGTCAAGTTTACAGTGTCATAAATGAAATAAGTAGCATGAGTAAAGGGGATTTGCAACCTCTCGTATGCGCTGCAGGTAGACTGAATGATAATCTTTAAAAATATATATGCAATACAAAACTTTAAACATTTATGTTTTTTTAAAAAAAAGAAAAAAAATCAGGAGAGTGAAATATCATTTAAACCACTGGTCTGGCGCTGATACTTTATTGTTTGTAGCTAGAAGAAGAAACAAAAAGCAGATGAAAACCTGGCTGGGGAGACGGCGATAACATGGATTATCTGTTCTTTAGAAAAGATCACGACATTGTGAGGCGTTTATCATACAACGCAATTCGTGTTTATAATCATTAATATTAACTAATATTAAAATTCTCTCTAGACTTTGTTTTAGGGCTTGTTCTTGTATGCTAAATATACCCTAGGCTTATTGCACGTACAAATCTGATTGTGAAGAATGATTAAGCGCTCGCATTTTTTATTGCATCTTTTTCGCTGATTATTTATCTTTTTATTTTTTTAAAGTGGTGAGAACATTATTTACTGGCAAACTTGTTCCTCGATCTCGTACATAAACAAATAAAATAGCCTACCTAAGTTAATTTACCTTTAATGTAAAAATTAAGGAATAACTTAACTTAATATTAATAAATAAAACCTCGGTATAAACGTATGCGTTTAACTTTCGTTAATAAAACAACACAAAACTGTTTATAAATATTGTAGTTAAATATTAAAAAACTTTAACTGCTTGAAACCTTATAATAATAACAATTAAATGTTACTTTACTTAGCAAACAGCCTAAATGGCACTTTACTCATCAGTGTAATAATAATATAAATATTAATAATTGTAAGTAAAAAGAAAATATTAACCTAGTAACAATGTAAGTCAGATGTTTAAAAAAACAGCGTAGTTTCTCTCCACCTTTTGTATTCGTATTTTAAATTATTTTCCAGAAAAACTAACATGTTGACTTTGTCCGGTTTAAGTGAAGAATGGGGTTATAATGTTTCCAGCAATACACTGTTAGACGGTGTGCTTGTAGCGAAAATGCACAGACAGGCTACTTTTTCACAACCATGCGATAGGGTTTCTTGCTTCTGTTCCGCCGCCAGCATTTCTCGCAAAGCAGGTTTCTCTACGCTGCGGGGCGGCGCGTTCTTAACTAGTTACCAAATATGTTGCTCCATTTCTCATCAATGTCTTCCATTTATCACTTTCTCTTTTTTGACAATGGACAACCGTGGTGGCAACTAACCACGGTGGTGACCCAGTTGTCACGGTGACCATCACAGCACTAGTCTTAAGTATATATATAAAAAAATATTGCAATATATATCGCAGGAAAAAAAATATTGCAATGTCAATTTTTTTTCCAATATCGTGCAGCCCTAGTGTGTAGTGTCTCCATAATTACTGATTGTGCTATATTGTGTATTAAATTAGGTTGTGTGTCCTCATATTTACTGTTGCTGTCATGTTGTGTATTGTGGGGGAGGGACAGAAGATGCAGGTTTCCATTACTAAAGCCAGATTGGACCTATTGCTTGTGTGTAGTGTCCCCATAATTACTGATTGTGCTATATTGTGTATTAAATTAGGTTGTGTGTCCTCGTATTTACTGTTGTTGTCATGTTGTGTATTGTGGGGGAGGGACAGAAGATGCAGGTTTCTATTACTAAAGCCAGATTGGACCTATTGCTTGTGTGTAGTGTCCCCATAATTACTGATTGTGTTATATTGTGTATTAAATTAGGTTGTGTGTCCTCGTATTTACTGTTGTTGTCATGTTGTGGGGGAGGGACAGAAGATGCAGGTTTCCATTACTAAAGCCAGATTGGACTTATAGGTTGTGTGTGTGTGGTGTCCTCATAATTACTGATTTTAGGGCTGTGCAATTAATCGATAATCCGATTTCGATTTTGACTTCTAACAATCATGAAAAAACATTAATCAAGATAAACGATTATTGCATCATATACCGCCCCTTTCCAGTTTTGCACATTTGTTGCTCTGCAAAGCTCAGTTCCACGTAAAAATGACTAAAAGCATCTACTGTAATGTAACTTTTGCAGCACGGGATGAGCATCATTCATTTATGTACATTCGAATCATTCATGTTTTTAAACGTGCAAACGAGCGCATGCTGTTGTGTGTGCGTGCTTGGCCTCAGAGACGAGCAGAGCACACACATCTAAAGTCATCTTAAAGTGAGTGCTTTAATGGTCAAATACATGCACATTCGTGTCAGAGCGCGGTGTTTAGTGATTATTCATTTTAACCCTCATTTTTGTAATAAACTAGTTGAGAATAAAAAAACATGTGAAAGAGAAACCATATCAGAGCCGCACTATTCTTTTAAGTGACAGCATGCAATATTCCTGCTTAAGGAATTAATTTTTTATCAAACAAATGGAGAAAATCTCTCGCTGCTCTTGACTGAAGGACTTTTGTAGCTAAAGTTTTTTTTTTTCTTGCAGTGAAGATGCTTAAAGCTCAGTTTGTTTCATATTTTTTTTTTATTGTATTTATTTCCCTTTCCTTATTTACAGGAAGGAAAATAACTGCATATATACCGTTAACGTCAGAATTATTAGCCCTCCTGATTTATTAGCGACCCTTTCCCCCCAATATCTATGAATGGAAAGAATTATTTTCAACCCATTTTTAAACAATAGTTTTGGTATCTCATTTCTAATAACTGATTTCTTTTAACTTTGCTTTGATGACAGCACATAATATTTTACTAGATATTTTTTTAAGATACTAGTATTCAGCTTAAAGTGACATTTAAAGGCCTAATTAATGTAATTAGCCAAGTCATTGTATAACAGTAGTTTCTTCTGCAGACCATTAAAAATATATATTGCTTAACGAGCTAATAATATTGAGCTATTAAATTAGATTTCAAAATATTAAAACCTGCTTTTATTCTAGCCGAAATAAAACAAATAAGCCTTTACCAAAAGAAGCAGGAAATACTGTGGAAAAATTCCTCTGTTAAACAACATTTGGGAAATATTTGTATATAAAAAAATTCACAGAAGAGCGAATAATTTTGACTTCAACTGATAATTCGTGAGAACAATTATGACCAAAATAATCGTCATTATGATTTATCCCATAATCGAGCAGCCCTAACTGATTGTGCTATATTGTGTATTAAATTAGGTTGTGTGTCCTCGTATTTACTGTTGTTGTCATGTTGTGTATTGTGGGGGAGGGACAGAAGATGCAGGTTTCTGTTACTAAAGCCAGATTGGACCTATTGCTTGTGTGTAGTGTCCCCATAATTACTGATTGTGCTATATTGTGTATTAAATTGGGTTGTGTGTCCTCGTATTTACTGTTGTTGTCATGTTGTGTATTGTGGGGGAGGGACAGAAGATGCAGGTTTCCATTACTAAAGCCAAATTGGACCTATTGGTTGTGTGTAGTGTCCCCATAATTACTGATTGTACTATATTGTGTATTAAATTAGGTTGTGTGTTCTCGTATTCACTGTTGTTGTATTCACTTATACAATAGGTTGTAGGCATGGGCTGGTATATGATTCTGACAGTATGATTACTTTGGATAAAAAAAAAAAAATCAAAGTATATATTTTTTTTAAGAAACATTTAAATTATTTTGAAACGTTCAACATGTCAGGCTAAATAATAAAAATATATAATTCAGTGTTTTCTTTAGAATTTTTTTCAGATGTACTTAAACAAATAACGCACAGCAATACTACTGTTACAGAAAAGTTCACTCTGTTATAATTCACTTAAAGGTGCAGTAGGTGATGTGCCAAAATGCTAACCGCTTAGCATATTATCTTTGGACGGCGGGGAGGGACTGTGATTCAAAGCCACAACCCCTGAAGTAACTAGCGCGCGCACCGCATCACAACAACAGACAGACAACCCACTAGTTCATGTCATTCGCCAGTTAGACTTAGTGTTTAGCCAGCGTCGTGCAGGAATTACATATTACTTAGCCATACTTACATGCTATTTCAGAGCGAATATTCAGAGTAGCGGTAAACGGTATAGGAAGGCTGGCATTGTTCAAAAATGACCCAATGTGAATATAAAAGCAACTTCAGCTCAATAAAGCAGTTAGGCGGAATAGAGCTATTTACTGATGTTTTGTTGTTAAACTAAATATAAATCTACATTATCGATGCTGTAAAAGGACCTTATGAAACTGAAAATAATCACATCAATCTTTCACTGGGAGATTTCAGTGGCTGAACAACACGTCTGTGCATAAGTCATTTTACAACAGAACACAATCTAACATTAGCTTAGCCTGACTAAAATAGTTTTAAAACAGAACATTACCTGTCTAACAGTAATACTTCAGCAATGGTGTTGTCTTTCTTCCAGCGTGCTCAAGTTACTCCAATATTGATATAGGTTTTTAAAAATTTCAATTCATTTTTTGATTTCTCCTGGTCCGTCTCGTGACGGCCCGGCAGCTTATGCAGACGGGCACATCCTAATGGCTTGAACGGATGCGCAGAAGTCCCAATCTACATTTGCTGACAGACAGTCTGAGCTGCTTATCGGAGTTATGGGAGATGTCGGTCCGACTCTATTTAATTGGGTAAACATTTTTTAGTTTTATGCCTTGCCCAGAACATAAAATTACATTTAAACACATTTAGATCATTTACTGTAATCATTACTATTGGACTGTGAAGAGACTTTCAACCAGCACAACAACAAATGTTTCTGAAGACAATCACCTGCACCTTTAACTTTTAATGCGTTTTGGTGCGTTTTATAACCCGCTATTAAAAAAACAATGACTGAATGTTTTGAATGAGTAGTAATGTAGCAGTGGTGGGGTAAATTTTGGTGTGGCGCCCCGCCATGAAAGAATGAATGTAGTGGAAACCATGTAATTGACTTCTGTTATCTCCATTAGTTTTTAAAAACACAGATTTCTTTACAACATGAAAATACATCTTTGGAGATCTTTCTTTTCTTTGAATAATAAGCCACTGCACTGTTCAGGTGCACAGCATGCTGAATGGTGGTGCACAAGTGATTTGTTTTTCAAATGTTTGAGGAATTGTGGGATGAATTTAAGCTGAATTGTAGTTTATGTTGTAGATGGTCTTTGACAACATCTAAAAAAAAAAAAAAAAAAAAAAAAAAAAACGTACATATACCTTAGGAATGGTATAACATTTTTTTTTTGTTTTAACTGTAAACCTTGAAACTGACTATCATCCCATGCCTAATAGGTTGTGTGTTGTGTCCTGATATTTATTTACAGTGTTATATTGTGTATTTAACATGGGTTATGTGTTGTGTGTCTTTCTACTTACTTATGGTGGTATATTGTGTATTAATATAGGCTGTGTATTGTGTCCTTGTGTATTTACTGCTGCTGATGATTTTTTTTTTTTTCAACAGATTTGTAAACTTTATGTAATATCAGTAGCTGTGTCAAGCTTGGATAAATGTGCCAGCTGCAGTGGGCCCTACAATGCATTCAAGTGGGTTAGGGTGAAATGTAAAAGTAAGTATTGTGCTTTGATAAATTAAAAAATAATAACAATAAAAAATTAATTGTAACCCTCTCTGTGAAAACCCAGCTAAAGTCATGTTTTGATTTACTGCTCTCTCTCTCTCTCTTTCTCTCTCTCTCTCTCTCTCTCTCTCTCTCTCTCTCTCTCTTTCTTTTTTCTAAGAACCTGTTAAAAGGAATATTGCCAATATCATAAATCAAGTTATTTCATTTTGTTTATTTACATTTTTATTAAGGCACAATGTAGTGCCAAGTATGGTCAATTAGTTTATCGTACTAATTAAATTGTTGCACCTAAGTGCTCTCACGATGCGGTATGCGGTCCAGTCAGTACTGAAATTTGAAAAACGTCCGCTAAACGTTCCCACTAAAATTTAAGCACTGTTGATCGTGTTCTTAAACGGCACTGATTTGCTGTTGTGTTCACATGCTCAACAGAAATGACTGTTATTGACTGTGAAGGTCATCAACTCCCCACCGTTTACTAAGTGTAAACACAAAAATTCGGACACTGGAGTGCTTTAAAGCAGTGAAGATCAGTCGATTCATCAGGGGATTGTTCATATGTCAGCTCAAAGACAGACCAGCTGAACTTCACAGCTTTAAAACGTTCCAGTGTTCTTGTATCTGTGATTACACCAATGTTATAATAGTTTTGGATATTTTATTAGTTTCAGTTTCTATTTCGTTTTGACCTTTGGTTTTCAAATTCCGTTAGTTTTAATTAGTTTGAGGTAGATTTCTTAATTTTTATTAGTTTCTATATTTTAAAAATGTCTTAGTTTTAGTTTAGTTTTTATTAGTTCCAGTATTTAAGTTTTTTCTAAATAAGGACATTTGTTAGGTGCAAGATTCAAAATCAACAGCATAAAAACCATCCTCAAATTCAAATACAACAGCCCACAAGACAGCAGTCTTAAGTACAATATGTGTGCAAGGCTTCTTCTGAGGTTAGACACAGTAGTGATGGGCAGGGCTGGATTAACCAATGGGCATTATGGGCACAGGCCCAGTACGCATTTAGATTTTGCCTACTCTTCATCACGAGCAAGAGAAGTAGGAATCATTAATATGTGTGTATTATGGAGGACTCAGATTCCTAGAACTGGATTGGAGAGGTGTTATATCTAAATCATGTGCATTATAAGTTTGTAGAAGTTATACACTAAAAATACCCTTAAATATAAATGTTTGTTTGTGCTGCTTCAGTGAACTTGAACAAATATATTAAAATCCATTAATTTCCCCTAGTTGTATTAGTATTTTTTTCAAAGTGTGCTTTAAATGCTTAAAAATAAGTTTAATCTTTGTAGACTAGAAATATAAGTAGTGTATATCATTCATTTTAAAAATGTGGGCAATACATTATAAATTAATTTTATTTAACAAATATTATATTAATCTTATTTTTTAATTCAACTATGGGGTGCGGCTATAGGGGGCCTACAAGACATTGTGCCCAGGGGCTTCTGAATTATTAATCAGGGCATGGTGATGGGAGGTATAGATTTTTAACGTGGATGTTATGACTCAACATTATGTAGTCAGCAATAGTAATTCAGTCAGTTAAAACATCACCATGATATGAAAAATGTCTTACAGTAAAGTTTTGCAACCAACTGAATCATGATTCACTTATTTAAATTCCATTACGATTGTCTGTTAAGAAATAAACTTACGTTTTTCACCAGATCCTCTCATTTAAGCCATCGGTTTAGCTGTAGTTGTTTTAAATTCAGTTCAGTCATACAGCAGGCTGTACCTTTTGTGTTTGGTTCACTGAATCATGCATGCGCAGTTTTATCGGTTCACCGCTTCTCAATGTAACGTTACTGTTCTAAAAACTGAATGAGTATATATTGGATTATTCAGAGTCACCGTACGTTTACACCGAAAGCGGCGAGAGCGTCAAAATAGCCGGAAGTCATTCATTTTCAATGAGAGCCGGCGGCGATAGGCGACGATAAGCGGCGAGGAGCAGCGCGGCGCGTCTTCGCCGGCGTGAGCGTCGAGGAGAGTTGAAATGAAGTCAACTTTATGGTAATGAGCTATGACGCGGTTCGGCGGCAAGCAATCAGAATAAAGACGTCCACCGCTTGATAGCAGTTCAGGGAACACAGACCTGTGAACTTTGGTTCCGACCACAGTTGTTCCCAAGGGTTTGATTATTGCGGTCGCCGGATTTCCAATTATTTACAATGTTTTCTTACAGGAACATACATTAAATAAGTTACTGGCGAGTTACTGATGTTCATCAATGTTATGTAAATTTATCTTTAAAAAGCGGGAATCTCACGCGATGTGACAGTACAAAACAGTATAGCTGCTTCAGGATATTTCAGACATATGGACACATATTGGATAAATAGAGCAAAGCCACACCACATGCAACTTGATCTTCCATTGTTATATGAATTTGATAAGAAGTGCGCAACATTTTCACGCTAAAAACATGTCTTATGCAGGAATGTAACTGATATGCTGCAACGGCTCCTTTAAGTACGAGATCAATGTAGCGAGTTTTGACGCTCTCACCGCCGGAGCTGAAGGCAGACAGCGTTGTCGCCAGGGCGACCTTGGACGCTCTCGCCGCTTTCGGTGTGAACGTACGGTCAGAGGGGGGTATTAGGCTTGTTATAAAGTAAGTAGTTTTTGGATAAGTGCTTACTTGAGACGCGATTCGTTTGAAATTATTCAGTTTGATTTGGTGAGCTTGTTCAATTGGTTCACTTAGAAGATCCGGTTAAAAAGATTAGTTTGCGATACTGAAATAAAATCCATTATTGAGCACAAATATGTTTAAGTAATAGTTTTAAGTCTCTGTAATTAATGCTGTCACCGTGCTGCTGTCATGTCCACTCGTTGTTTTTGTCGTGGGAGCAACAGTAAGGATGACTAGAGAAGAACCGGCTCAATCTGGCCAATGGCGGCAGGAGACTCAGGTGTGAAAAGGTTAAAAACAAACACCTGCGCGCAGATTATATTTACTACTAAAAGGCTTACAGTAAGATTATGTATTAAATACATTTACAAATATGAAAACGAAGGAGGTTTTTGCTATAACTTTAGTTAGTTTCAGTTAGTTATGTATGTACACAATACAGTTTCAGTTAGGTCTAGTTTTTAAAAAAAACTCTCATTTTTATTTTAGTTAACGACAATTATTTTACATTTTAGTTTTCGTTTTTTTGTTCGTTTTCATTAACTATAATAACCTTGGCTTACACTCAGTAAACATTGGTGAGTTTGGTAAACTGATGACCTTTTAAGGCCAATCACAGTCATTTCTGTTGAGCACGTGAACACAATGGCAAATGAGCGCTGTTTAAGAATGAGCTCAGCCCAGATATTATCGGGAAATAGATGTTTTTAAATTCCAGTACTGATCAGTTCCAAATTTGAGTATTGTGAAAATACAATTACTTCTAGTAATAATCAAAAAAAGTTAAATAAAGAATGATTGAGAAAAGGGTGTGGTTGGGAAATGGAGATGAGCTCTGATCAACATGGTGCTGATCCCATGAATCTGTTTTCTTATTTGCAGTCATTCTCAAATCTTCTGAAAATTACGCAAGAAGAAAAACAAAGACCATGGTCTCCTGATGAAATTGCTGCAGTATTGAGACATTTCCAAAGCCATGTTTCCAAGGGTAAACTTGCCACAAAAATAGAATGCCAACAATGCAAATCCGCAGAGCATCCTATGTTGGCAAATCGCTCCATTCAAAACATCAGGGACTTTGTCAGAAACAGGTTTGATGCTGAAATGGAATCAGGTAGAAGTAGTCTTTTTGATAACACTTGACTTAAAGAATGTGTTTATAAAACTGTAATAAAAACTATGTAATTGTTACAAATGTCATGACTAATGAATGAGATTTTATGCATGCTTATGACAGTTGTAATTTGATGTAATGTGCTTCGTTATGTCAATTTTAAATGACAACTTAACAAACCAATACATCACACGTTTTTTTATTTTTGTCATGACAACTTGACATTACCAAGACAAGAGAAAAGCATTTAATAAATCGGTCAAATATGATTGTCATGAGGGCATTATAATTGTGTAATTTTATAAAATGAACATTAATATTGTTTAAATTTTAAAACAGCTTCATTCATATTTTTCTTGATCACGAATACAGTGGTAAAAGCTGAATGTGTTGTTAGAATGTTGTGATTGACTTCTAATAACATTTAAAAAAAACATTTTTAAAAATGTAATTTAAATAAATAAATTAAAAATTAAAAAGTGATTAGAAAAATATTCATGAAATAATTATAATGGTCTCATGGCAACCATAAACTACTTGTTTTGATTATGTCAGGTTGTCATGACAAAGACTGGGTGCCTGTTTCAGTAAGGAGGTTTAAACGACTCTGAGTTTAAACTTAAACTCTTAGTTGATTTACCGAGAGATTAAAAACTCAGAGTTTTCGGTTTCAAAATAGCTGATCTGAGGTATGTCAATAAACTTTGAGTAGACCAACTCAGAGTTAAGCACACTCAGAGACTATAAAAAGGCATTGTCAATGGAGCACAGATATTACAAGTGACTATGGCAACATCTTAAAAAAGAGATGCAAAGTTATAGCAAATATGATCATATATTTAAAAAAGCAACACCACTGCATCAGTGAAACAGAGGCAGCATGGGAAAACAGCTCAAGTTAATGCGTAATTTTACATTTAAAGTATTTAAATATTTAAGTATAATAAAATAAGTAACGTTATGTGTGTTTCCCAGAGATGGGTTGTGGCTGGAAGAGCATCCGCTGCGTAAAAACATGCTGAATAAGTTAGCGGTTCATTCCCCTCTGGCGAATCCCTGATAAATAAAGGGACTAAGCTGAAAAGAAAATGAATGAATGAATAAATGTTATGTGCAACGTTTAAAAAAAAATAATAATTTACACGCATTCCCACTATTATACTCGTTGATCAGTTTTAATAAATTTAAGTGCACTTGTGTGTCTGCCTCTATTATTGATCAATTGGTAGAGGTTGATATGAAATTTAGAATGTAAGCAAAACTAAACAGTTTTTAGAAAGAATAATAATCTCATTAATTGAGTAACAGTAGGCTACATGTCCCTGTTGAAGGTCAGTGAATTTAAGATAATTATTTATTAAAAAGGACTAGCCATTCTCGTACGTGACTTTGTTCTTTGTGTGACTGAAATGTAGGTAATAGCTATTTTTCCATCCAATAATATTAATCAAATTTATGTGCAAAACTAAAATATTGCATAAAAGATGCGAATAAAGCAGCGTTTCCATCCAACGAGTCAAAGAGAACTAAATCGCCACTTCCTGATTAAACAGGCGCCAAATACCAACTGTAAAAATAGAATTTACTGCGGTATAAGAAGCTGCGTCAAGCTTTTCTTTATTTAATAAATGTACTTATTTATTAGAATTAGTAGAACAGACGCTCTTGATACACTCCAGACGCTCTGGAGATCATTAATAATATAATAACATTAATATTGAAACAGTTAAGAAATTTTAGAATGACCAAAACAACATTTGAGATGTTACTGTGTGCTTAGCCTGCTGGTTTGTCCATTTACACAGTTTGATCAGCATATGATCTCTTATAACAAATCTTTTTTTAATGTACATACTGTAATTTGTCAGTAAAAGTGTTTCCATCGTAGTTTATGCACATCTTTTCTATCGAATAAAAGTTTATCCTACTCAGTTATGTGCAAGTTTTTTATGCATATTTTCAAAAGTTATGTGGATCTGACATTTCCATCAATCATTTTTATGCGCATCTCCAAAATGAGCATTAAAATTGGTGGGTGGAAACGTAAGGCTAAGGTGAGAAAGACCTGTGTTTTCTGTGAACAAGTGAACAAGATGATTCTCACACCCTTTCAAAGCAAAAACACTAGGCTAAAGGATCCAGTTCTCAAAAGTCTTGTGCACAAATGTTCTGTGTGTGTTTCATGGCCTTTTTTCAGTGACTTCTAAATTTTAGTTTTTCACTAACCACGCATAATCATTTCTTTCTCAAAAAACATAAACACATACAAACATGCTGCATAGGTATTATTGTAGTTCAACTTGTGCTGTTTACAGTGTTATCACAGTTTAACCAATCATATGTTTTTTAAGATACTGAAAACAACACAAATGTCAGTGCATGTCAATACTTCTTCATAGCCCCAAAACACCCTCAGACGCCAGAGGGATAATACACTTAGTAAAGCTAATGTTTTATTTGTATTAATTCGATTTTCTAAACGAGCACAAACTAAACTTTGCATTTTGTTCATATGCTGTGTTCTGCATTTGTTCTATTAGTAGATTGTTTTAGTTGTCATACCAAAGAAACTACAGTTGCTTGAATACACTCTACAGATTTACATTAGTGTGTATGTATAATGTAAAAACAAACTGATCAGGATGCCACATAAGTAACTATAAGGGCATATTTGTAAATTACTTTGTATCTAGATGGAAAAAGTTCAAAACATTGACTTTTTTGTTTAACCATGTCCTCATAAATCAGTTATGTCCTCTTAATACACAAGGTGTTTAGTTTTGTGTGTGTGTGTGTGTTTAACTGTTCGTCCTCCTAGATCACTTATGTCCTTTTAATACACAAGGCATTTACTTTTGTGTGTGTGTAACTATTCGTCCTCCTAGATCACTTATGTCCTTTTAATACACAAGGCGTTTACTTTTGTGTGTGTGTAACCTTTCGTACTCCTAGATCACTTATGTCCTTTTAATACACAAGGCGTTTACTTTTGTGTGTGTGTGTAACCATTCGTCCTCCTAGATCACTTATGTCCTTTTAATACACAAGGCGTTTACTTTTGTGTGTGTGTGTAACCATTCGTCCTCCTAGATCACTTATGTCCTTTTAATACACAAGGCGTTTACTTTTGTGTGTGTGTGTAACCATTCGTCCTCCTAGATCACTTATGTCCTTTTAATACACAAGGCGTTTACTTTTGTGTGTGTGTGTAACCATTCGTCCTCCTAGATCACTTATGTCCTTTTAATACACAAGGCGTTTACTTTTGTGTGTGTGTGTAACCATTCGTCCTCCTAGATCACTTATGTCCTTTTAATACACAAGGCGTTTACTTTTGTGTGTGTGTGTAACCATTCGTCCTCCTAGATCACTTATGTCCTTTTAATACACAAGGCGTTTACTTTTGTGTGTGTGTGTAACCATTCGTCCTCCTAGATCACTTATGTCCTTTTAATACACAAGGCGTTTAGTTTTGTGTGTGTGTAACCATTCGTCCTCCTAGATCACTTATGTCCTTTTAATACACAAGGCGTTTACTTTTGTGTGTGTGTAACCATTCGTCCTCCTAGATCACTTATGTCCTTTTAATACACAAGGCGTTTACTTTTGTGTGTGTGTTTAGCTGTGTCCCATTAAATCACAATTGGTCCTTTAATACACATTTGTGAAGTGTGTGTGTGTGTATAGCTACTGTCCTTATAATAACGGTTTGTGTTATGGGCGGGGTTTCAAGGTAATTATCATATGACCTCATATTTAAGTATGTAGTCAGATTGTTGTATTTTAAGTTGTGTTGTGTGTAATCAAACTTTAAAGTGAAATCTGTGTTGTACAGCTCAAAATAAAATTTTTGATATGCACCACAACTCTCTAGAGTAAGTGGAAGAGTGTGCTCCCCTAATACACCAAAAAACTGGTTTGAGCTGAAGTGTCCTTGTAACACACATAAACCCGTATGTGTGTGTGTGTGTGTGTGTTTGTGTGTGTGTGTTAGGGCTGCACAATTCTGGCTAAAATGAGAATCACGATTTATTTGGCTTAAGATCACGATTTTCTCATGATTCTGTAAATGTAAAATAAAGATTAATATGAGTAGGCTTATTTATCAAAACAAGTCATATTAGACCTGTGTGTAGGTCTTCTTTTGGTTAAAATGCTACATTTTGTATAGAATTGAAATGGTGGACTTTAAATATGTCCTGGTTGTTAATTCAAAATAAAGTGACGACATCAGAGTACAATTATTGATAATTCTGAAGTTGAATTATTATGTTTGAGACATATGCTTGTCATTTTTCATTGACATTATTAGACAGTCTTTTCACTGGTGAAATGAGTCGTTTGTCATTAGATTCCATCTCGCATTATATTCAACATTATATAGGCTAGATTAGTTTTACTGACCAAGTAAACATTTATTGTCATGTACAACTCTTTGTGTTCGCTATAAAAGAAAAAACAAATCAAACGCTTGTTGTAATCAGAACTATAAAATGTGATACATTTCATTTAAATGATGTGCACGCTTTTGGTTTTACTTTAACTTCAGAGTGTGGTTCATGTCATGGCTGCCATCACATGAGGAGAATAAACACAATGATCACTGTGCAACGAACTCAACGTTATATACGACATTATTACCTGTTATTCACAGCCTATGCTGGTTCTGTTCATTAAAGTAGCCATCATTGATGAGTATGCACGTGTCCTCTCAACAAACAGTGTGTCAGCTCACATGTGATTTTTATGCCACGAATACCAAGTTCGATTGTCTCCCTTGCCACCTTCTCGGCTGGTCTGTGTTCACACAGATTTTTTTTCAATCTGTACCCTGGTTTGCTTGCATTATCAAGCTGCTGTTTTGTGCACAGCTGTTGCTAGGTGATGGCCGGGAAACCAAAGCACCAAAATGAAGACGTCCGCATATCACGGTCATTCTGCTTTTACTGAAAATTAAAAACATTAAAAATGTTCAGAACATCACGCCATGTTGTTTTTGGTAGAGATAAGCAGACATTATCACTGTGTTTGCACTGGGTCAGTCCCGTTTGTTGCCAAGGTAAAGTTAGGTGATGCACAGACATACACACGAACGAATGTCATGAAAACTAAAGCTTGTTGTACTGTTGGCAGTTCACTTCCATTATTTGGTATGATTGCATTCATATCAGGCAGACTCGGGTACGGTTCTGTGTGTTCAGAAGACAGCGTTCATACTAGCTAAACGTACCGAACTCTGACATCAAATGAACCCAGGTGTAGACCAAAAGTGCTGGTGTGAAAGCACCCTAATATTTTGTGTAGGGTCGAATCGAGATTGCAATATTTTTCCAGTTAATCATGCAGCCCTAGTGTGTTTTTGTGTGTGTGTGTGTGTGTGTTCTGGTTTATGTGGTTTGCAAGGACACAATATTTTACATTTACATGGGTATGATCGGTAAATGTGGTTTACAAGGACATTTCTGGGGTCCTCATAATTCAAAATGTTCAAAAATCATTTGACATTCAAATTTGGGTTGGGTTTAGGGGTAGGGGTAAACTAAGGCCATATAATAAGCATTTTTACAGTAAAACTACATTAGACCAATGGAGAGTCCTCATAAATCACACATCCAAGCATGTATTTCTCAAGTTGCTGGGACCACAAGTATAGCAACACCAGCTGATTTTGAACTTGTGGTGACATTTCTTTGGTCCCCATTAAGAAAACAGGTAATAAATCACACAGGATAAAACACTGAAATTTATAAAATGCTGAATCTTTTCTATGACGGTTGGTTTTATTGGTGGGGATGGGATAGGGGAATGAAATATACAGTCTGTACCATATAAAGTAATTACGCCTATGGTACAAGTGTGTACAGCAGGGGTTCTCAATCTCGGTCCTGGAGGTCTGGTGTCCTGCAGATTTTAGCTCCAATCCCAATCAGACACACCTGGGCTAGCTAATCAAGCTCTTACAAGGCTTTCTAGAAACATCCTTGCAGTTGTGTTGAGGCAAGTTGAAGCTAAAATCTGCATTACATCAGACCTCCAGGACTTGGAGTTTGTGCATCCCTGGTTTACAGTGCATGGATGTGTGTTTTGTTTTTTGAGTAAGATTCAGTTGCCAAAGATCGACTTTTACTGATAAACAGAGGGACAGGTAAATGAAATCCCTGCTGAACTGAGCCGCATGTATTTATCTGCTAGAAAGTCAATGGGCTGTGAGAGCATAAATAAGAATAATAAGATTAAGCGGATTAGTTAATTAATTGATTGGATTAGACATTTGCTGTTCGCCTCGGCACAGGTCATGTACAAATTGTCTCTGCTCTTTCTTTTACTTTGCATTTCTGAACTCTTTCCAGCTCTGCGGAGCTCCAGTCGGAAAAGGAGAAGTAAAAATAATCCTAACAGCATTATTGCATAATTCATTTGCTCCATATATGGGTCATAAGCTGCCTTGAATCAAAGCTTCTTAGCTGCAGAAACCTAAGTGGATATAAGTAGTCTTTAACAAGCTTAAAACGTATCCAAACCATAATCTATATTCTTGAGATGTCAATGGAGGAAAAAAAGCAAACATAAAAAGATGTAACACCAAACAGAAGAGAATCAAAGAGATTGCACCTAAAATACTCTTCAGTAAACATGGCATCTGTGCTGGAAATCCTGGTTGTGTAGTAATGAGGGTTGATGGGGACGCAGTGATGGAGGAGAGGGCAATAAAAACACAGCATGCACGCTGCCGACACTGACACTTTCACAAGTCTGAGGACAGGCGGATAGATGACCACATGCCTGACCACACTCTGACACTAATCATATAAAAACTTTCTCATGTGACAAGACCTCGCAGTGAGAGAGCTGCAGAGACTTGTAGCCCTTCTACCATGAAAATTCTTTGAGGGAGAATAGATCACCCATATGTGAAAATTCAGTCATCATTTACTCCCCCTCATGCGGTTTCATGCCCATATGGCACAGTTTTTTTTTCTTTCCAGGGAACACAAAAGAAAATTTGAACAGCTTTTGAGCAATCTGGGATTTAGTAAATGATGATTTTGCGTTTATGGATGATAAAGCAGTTATTTTAATCTTAGTCTTCAGCTAATACTGAACGCAGGGCAATGCCCAGTCATAAAAATAGGATTTAAACTGGAATCTCTTGAATTTTGAGGAAAGTTTGCTTGGATAAATGTGCTAAATGTTAAATTATAGAAGCCAGGACATGAACACGTGCAGTTCATCTCTGGAGCTGCTCTCGAAAGCACACTTTGTAAGCTTTTTTACTATTTTAATTAGTGGTAAAATGATTGTCATATCACATTCGCAAAGGAATGATTAAAAAGTGTGGTTTAACTTGAAGACATACTGTCAGGTGTACAGAAGGCCTATTATTCTACAACACAAAGGCATTTCATAATTTATTGTAAATGGTAAAACTGTTTTAATGCAGTTGCATTTATAAAATGTTACTTAATTTTAAAAATCACACATTTTGACCCTGCGGCGACGTTGTTTGAGTTCCCATTAGGAAAACTGGTAATAAATCAAACAAGATGAAACTTTGAAAATGAAAAAAATGCAGAATGTTTCCTATGAGGGTTGGGTTTTGGGGTACGGATGGGATTGGGGAATGAAACATACACTCTGTACCATATAAAAATAATTACACCTGTGGATAGTCCCTAAAATGGTAGCTGTACAAGTTTATACAGTACTCACAAAAATGCCCTTTTCTGCTTATTCAAATCTCCTATTGAAAATACTGTAAGTTGAAACAACATAATTCTTAACTCATGTTGACATTCTCAACTACAATTTTGAGTTGTTTGAACAGAACATTACAGAAATTAGTTAAATTAGAACTTTCATATTGCAAGCAGAAGCAGTGCGTCAGTGTGTCATTTAGGCGCTGGGTCTATTTTTGCCGCTTCCCAAAAACACATTGAATGACAGTAAAAAGTAGCAATTTTACCCAATAAATGCATCGATAAGATCCACTGAGTTTTATTTTGTCGCCTGTGGTGTGAATGTGTGCCAGGAGAGGAGATGCTGTTACAAGAGCTAGAGTGTTGCTGCGCATGACAAACTTTGCGAATTGTTCAACTCTGTAGACCCACACATGTTGCTTAGGCCGACTTTGCTAAAATATTTGTAGAATGTTTATTATTATGGCATAGCTTTCTACCCAATTCAGCTAATTAAGTAATGACAATAAATAAATAAATAAATAAATAAATAAATAAATAAGCACAAATACTTGATCTATGCCTGGCCCGGCCCGAATAGTGGCAGGAAATATCGGGAGATGTCTGGGCTTGGGCTTGGGCTTGGGCAGAGAATCTAAACTCTAAATCGTACAGCCCTTTAATAAAGGTTTGGAACCACAAGAGTAATTAATAAATAAATTTACATTTACTCCCAAAATATGTCTGTCATGCAAAGGAAATTTTGAGTGTGCAGAGTCTTCATTAGAAAATTAACAATATGAAATTTTTTATACTGTTTTTTTTTATTGTCTGATGAAGAACTTGCATGATTAAAATGTTTTTTTTTGTTTTTTTTTTTTGCTTTTTGCTTTGGTGTGCCAAAATGCTTGAATACTTTGAATATTTTTTGTTTTATCTAAAAGTTCATAAATGGATTATTTTTTGATTCAGAATGTCAGGTTTTACAGGGTTAAGATCTTCTAGAGACAGTAAACAGTAGAAAAAGTAAAAGCAGGAAAAGCGAGGCTAAGGGTTATCGGTTGAGAGTGAGAACATATTGATGATTGACCATTCCTGACTTATTTATGATTGTGGAAGTGAAAGGGAGCTAAAAGACTCAATGGAACAGACGAGACATTTGCAAAGCTAATCGTAACACTTGAAATGCTCGGCGCTGCCTTCCAATGTGACTTTATCCTAACCTTATGCTTGATGCTTTTTGATTAATGTTTTAAAAGCCTCCCTGCCCACAAGAAAGCCATTTGAGAGCTCTCTCGTAACAAAGAGAAGAACATTGCATCTAGCATAACAAATGCACTATATTATGCATTGTAATATGCCTCACCGCCTTTGCACAATAAAAGCTGAATCCACCTCCAGAAAATTCTCTGTAGACGGGACTCTGCACTTAAACCTAGATAATGACTGGTTTTATTAAAATTTATCATTATCTCCAAAGCAAGCAGCTCGTTTGAACTTGAAGCAATGAACTTGCAATAGGTGAGATAAAAAATAAGTCTGGAAGGCCATTTTGTTGCTTATATAACTAGTTTATTCATCTCTTGATCCGTTAGGTAACATGATATAAACTTTGCATAAGTTTTATTAGGACTGTGTTTTGCTTCTGCCTTCGCACTAACAGTGTGTTCATTATTGGGAAGTTTTGCTTGATTTTAAATGAGCTCTGGTGTGATTTCTTTATTAGCAGGGTTCATTTGAACAACGTAATAACACCACCATTCAAACTCTGGTGCACACCAAAAAAACTGATTGAGTCCTCTGAAAAAACTGAAATGTAATCAACACCAAAGACATCTAACTGAATCAAAATCAGTATACTGCATTAAATGGTGCAACCAGAATGCTTAAGCATACCTTTTTTTTTTTCTTATCTCATTAAAACGTTAAGATAAGATTAAAGAGCCCCTATTATGCATTAAAAAAAGGTTATATGTTGGTTTTGGGGGTCTCCAAAAAAAGGCTGATATGCATGCCAGGTCAAAAAACACTTTCATAGTCTTATAATTTGCATTTATTTTTACCTAATTATCTCAACGACTCCTGTATGATTAGTTCATCAATTTATTTGCTCCCAAACCCCTCCCTTGCCTCAGAATAATCTGCGCTGATTGGTCAGATGACCCAGTCTGTTGCGATTGGTCGACTGCATTCAGAGCATGACAGAAAAAAAAATCCCACCGTGGCTTATCAACATTTTTAAAGTAGTCAGAGTGCAGAGTCTATGTGTGAACCCAATGCAGGGGTGTATTAAAGCAATGCAGTTAATCACCAGCATATCATTCTGTTCTTAACCATAAGTAAAAACAACGACACACATTCAGTATTAATCCACACAGTGGCAAAAGCTAAACTATTTTGAAACTTGACTGCCGCACTTGTGTAGGAACAGCTGATGGTGGCCATGGCAACGACAAACAGCAGATGATTGCGAGCTCACAAATGCATTTAAATTCGTAAAGAATGTGGCACACGTCGTGTTTTCAACGTGGCTTTAGACTCGATATTTGAATATAGAGTTAACCAGATACAGTACAAGCCGTGTGGAGTGATTACAAGTAACAAAACACAATTAAATACATATTTTTTAAGCTAGAGAAAACAAGGGGGCAACCATTTTAATCACACTTACACTGGTGAAATAGAGGAATAAACTGCTCCATTAACTGTGTAGTGATAAAGTTCCTGTCAAGCTCTGACATCAATACTCTTTTCTGATTCACAATATACAAACATAAAACAAATGACCTTTAACAAATGGCTCATGAATCCCCTTGCAGCGTAGATTATTGCAATAATCTCCAAAATGTTTACTCATTAATGTTCGCTCATCTTCAGTCATGATCCATCCCACACACATCCGCACTACTCTAGTGTTTGAAGGGAAAGGTGCGTTCATGTTTTAACGAATCAGACACTTTATATTTGGTATTGTTTCGTGTCGACTTCGATAAAGACAGGCAAAAGATCTGAATGAACAACGAATCATTTAAATGCAGAATCTTTTATTAAAAAAAAATATTTTTAAACGAGATGCACTGTTAGATTTAAACCTCAGCTGGATGTTTCACTTAGAGCTGTATTGCACACTGCGTGGAAGGTAATTTTTAAAAACTGACGGTTCGAGTCTGTTAGGCTAGTTTGTTTTGTGTAATTCACACATTAATTCACCTTTTGTCAGGTTTACATTGAAAAAGTTTAACATGATTTGGTATGCAGAATTGGTGTTGGCCATCACTGAAAAAGATCGCTCTGGAGTGCGTTTCTGAAAACCCTTGTTAGCCAACTATGGTCACAAGACGTACAGACATAGTTCAGTGATTTGGCATTTCCCGAATCGGTCATTCCAATGAACACTTGACCATAGATCTGATAAAAAGACTATATGAGGTTAGCTCACGTGCTAGCTGCCGTAAGTGATTTTAAGTTTTAGAATAGAATATGGAATGGTGCTGTTTGGGCAGCGATTTCACCTTTCAGCAAGAAGGTCCCTGGTTCAATCCTTGGCTGGGTTAGCTGGCATTTCTGCGTGGAGTTTGCATGTTCTCTCTGTGTTTGTGTGGGTTTCCTAGTTCCAGTTTCCTTTTGATAAATGATGATACAGATACTGCCACCTGCAGATTTGTAAAGATGCAGATGCAAAATGTACGCTCTCGCTTCAGTCAACTGTCATCCGTTTGGTGTGTTCATGCACAGCTTTTTGGCTTGGACCAGATGCAACTAATGCAAGGCAACAACATTGTAGCAGCGTTCCTTTGCCGATATTGTTGGTAGAGTACGCAAGTTTTTTACGCGTAAAAAATCCGAGTCCGTAGGCAAAAAAGATGCAAATAAAAGTGTCTTTATTTTCCAATCAACAGAATTCCTTCATCAGCATTAATCCATCTATATTACACACTACTCTTGTTACCTTATGATACGTCACGGTCAAAAACTGTGTGCTTTCTACCAACGCTCTCTTCCATCATGCAGTGAAGCCATTGTCAGTTTCAGTTGCGACTAGTTCTTTGACGTTGGCTTGGTGTATCCCCGGCTTCACATGCATGCACATACAATAAGCACATCCAGATACATTGTTTTGAATGTTTAAGTTTCTTTATATAGGCTACGTCAAGTATATATACACATGAATGATCAATTTACAACGATCTTTTATTTGAAGCTGCTTTGACACAATCTACATTGTAAAAGTGCTATACAAATAAAGGTGAATTGAATTGAATGCTAAGCAAACCAGGGCAAAGAAAATTAATTCTCCTTTTTAGTCGAGATCTGAGGAACCTAGAGGTCTGAATTACAAGTGTGACTACAGTACTAGTCGCATATAGTGAACAAAGCGTAGTGAATGAGAGACGATTACAGTTTTCCGAGCGAAGGCTAAAAGTCTCCAACAGAGGCACAGTCAAGCAAGGAGAAGGAAAGGTGAGATCGTGGTGGTGAAAGTACAAGGCACATTATCTGCCTTGCTATAATAACCTCTTTCCCTCCCTCATATCCCTTTCTTTCTCTTCAACTCCTTCCAAACAGTGGCAGCTATTAGTGCTGAATGGAGCGGAATTGAATTAGCGCTGCCCACCGTTTCTCTAAAAGCGCCAGGGCCCAGGGGCACCATCGCCATGCTAATAAAGCCCAGGCTCTTACTGTGTGAGGAAAAGTGGCCGGAATTGCTGATGGGAGGACGTCAGGTGGGGGCGGAGGGCTTTCTTCATGACTCAAAGGCGGACATGAGCAGAGAGCAGACGAAGCTTGCTTGAATAAGAGCGTTCACCCTGCGATCCCATCGGCATTCCGCTGGCCTGAGTGACATGGCAACAATAACTCACGCCGCAGCGTCCATGAAGCTTCAGGCCGCCTAGAATAATTTTAGCTGCTCGTGGCGCTTTTGGAATAGTGGGGCGCCGCAGTTTAACTGTAATTACATTCATTTTCACTACTCCAGCTCCCACAAAATGCCAAGACTGCACTCAGAAAGAAAGGAAATGTGCACCGAGGGGATCCAAACTATTTGCCGGTGAGCATATCATCATCCATATTCACCATTAGAACTTTGTTACAAGTCCATGTTCAAGTGTATAGATGCGTAGTCGTAGGTTCACTTTCCATGCAAAATTGTATCCCCCAAATACACAGGGAGACATTTTGTGTAAAAGTTGCTGGTAAATGCTTAATTGTTGCAAAGATTGTCACATTATGTATATTGTAGTTAATACCAATAATCATATTATTGTACAATTATCCATACATCGGGGTGACACAGCGGTTAGCACTGTCGCCTCACAGCAAGGTGGTTGCTGGTTCGAGTCCCAGCTTGGCCAGTTGGGTGCTCCGGTTTCCCTCATAGTCCAAACACATGTGGTATTGGTGAATAGAATAAACTAAATTGTCCATAGGGTATGTGTGTGAATGATTGTTTATGGATGTTTCCCAGTACTGGGTTGCAGCTGGACGGGTATCCGCTGTGCAAAACATATGCTGGATAAGTTTGCAGTTCATTGCACTGTGGTGACTCTTGATGAATAAAGGAACTAAGCCAAAGGAAAATGAATAAATGAATGAATGAATGAATGAATGAATGAATGAATGAATGAATATGCATACATCTTGATACCAATACAGGGTACTAGACATAAATTCTGTTTACATGGGAAGGAAATATTGGTGCGTTTGACATCATTAAGAACAGTAGTCAACTTAATAGAAAGTTTAATACACTGAAGTGCAAGCGGGAGCTAATAGATGTGTGTTTGTTTCAGCTTAGTTTAGTTAGTAAACTAAAGGAATCAAGATAAAAGCATACACATTAATCAAATGTCATGGTGTTCGCGGGATCTTAAGAAGTATTAAAAGTTGATAAATCAACTATGAGAAAATTAAGGCCCTTTAAAAGTTATTAAAAACTCTTAATTACGTTTTTACGAGGTCATACTTTTTTTTCAAGCGTTTTCCAAAGTGTTTAACTTCAAAAAAAGCATAAATATGTTCCAAGAGTTCACACTTAGCTGATGAATGATTATAAAGCTTGTTTGGCATGCTGCCCCGGGAGAGAGCCCTGAGCTCATAAGATCCTTGAGCCCGGGGCTCCCTCCCGTTTGCAAGGCGAGAAGGGAGCTTGAGCTCAGGTAGATCTCGAGAACTCCTCTGCTGTAGTAGCTAATGAATAGATAGTGATTGCTCTTAAGAGATAACTACTTACTAGGAGCATGTCTATGGTGGCAATTTGGATTAGTCAGTTAAATTAAGTTGCATGTTTTTGGACGGTGGGAAACCAGGGAACCTGGGGGAAACCCACGTGAGCATGGAGAGAAAGTGTAAACTCCGCACAGTTGTACCTAAACTTTAAGCTGAACTAAATCGTGACTTGTGTAGAGATGTGTAGAATAAGACTTAATTTGTTTTTTGTTTTTTTTCTGTAAGCCACTTTGAGAGAATCTGTATTTCAAGGTAGACTATTGACTGCTTATTAGAGAAGCTCTGGAGACGGCTGATCAACCAAAACAACAACATTACTGAAAGAATTATGGCCGAATTAAGAATCGGGCCAGCTGTGAAATGTACCCATCACGGTGCTACCGGATGATCAAAGAATCGCTGCTGTAGCGGCTGAGGAAGGAGGAGGTGAGAAGCAAGAATTGTAATGCATGTCCATGCAGAGAACAAGGCAAAGCACGGGGTAGTATAAAAGACAGCCTTGCTTAATTCCTGTATGAATAAACCGACAACATGCTGAGCAACGCGCTGTGCATCTAGGAAAGAAAAATCTGTGGACTGAAGCGCTTCCTCTAATTACACACTCTGGTAGAGCATGGCATAGCACATTTGAGAAGCATCGGCTGGTAATAGCTCACACTATCTCTGCATCTTTAACGGTATCTAATTGATGGCCATGAAAGTAGCTAGTCTTTGCCAAAGTACGACGATCGGGTAGACCTATCACTTTCATCTAACACTGTGTGACCTAAACTTGTAGGGTCCAGTATGATTAATTAACACTGGTAAACATATTTAATATGACATGACAGGAAACCATTTTCATCTTAGTTTAGTAGATAGCAGCTAATAGTTAGCCAGGGATGCGTTTCCGAAAACCATCATTAGCCAACTAAGGTCGCAAGTTCCATAGTTACAAAAGTAGTTTGTTAATTTGCCGTTTTCCTAATTAATCGTTCTAATTAACATTCACTAACTGTTGCAAATCTGTTCGTTTGCAACTACACCTCTAGAGTTGTAAGTAGAAGCATAGTTCCTGGTTGTGTTCTATTCCCTATTATCCCCCTGTGCCAAATTCCTTACGAATAGTCCAACATTTAACCATTAAAACATTAAAGTAATCTCTCTTACGTGTTATTTGTGTTTCGAAGTGTTTTTTACGCATTATGTAGGATTGTTTTTTATTTCTTATTAATAGCTTACTGTAAATTACAACCATTTATAATGTGTGTGTGTGTGTGTGTGTGTGTGTATATATATATATATATATATGTATGTATGAGATTAAAATATGTGTTATCTTTTTGCAAGTGTTTTTAAGTTTTAGAATAGAATATGGAATATTCTCAATAACATTTGTAAAGTAAACATAGGCCCTATATGTGCTGTTTACATATATTTAGCTTTAAAATGTATGGTCAATAAATTTTTTCTTCATAATTTAATTTGTGTTCCACTAAAAACAATCATTATTGAATCATTTAATTAATCATTTAAAATTTCTACTACCCTCCACCAAAATAAATTCTAAAAAAAAAAAAACTTTGGGGAACAGAAACTTCCTTGTGTTGATACTTCAATCAACTCATTGTAACATTGTAACAGAGAATGGTCAGACAGGCAATGGTCAACACAGGAGCATACAGGCAATCTGAAGTCGTAGTCTAAACAGGCAAATAATCAGGCTAGGCAGCAGAGAATCAGGACACTGAAAACAATACAAGGATCGATATATGGAAAGACTATACTGACTGGATTGGACTAGACAATATGTTTAGAATTGTTACTGAAAACAAGACTCAGCTCTGATATGTGTGTGTGAGCTATAAAATGTCCTAGAATTAGTTCATGTTGAGCTTCTATATGTGTGTGCACAATCAACTGCAACTGGAGTGTGTAAACAGGTAATATGGAACTTGTAGTTTATTTGGTGATATATGTGTAGTTCTCTCGTGATCTGTGTCGACTAGATTGCTGTTGATTGTTAAACTTCAATAAAATGGGTTTGCAACTAAAAAGTCTGCCAACAGTAAATAAACTATTCTTTTCTTTAGGTCATGTCTACACTCTGTGATTGGACTTTTATTTTATTAAAGGTAATGTTGATAGTTCAAAATGGAGGCACAGCTTTGCACAGTTTAGTTCCAACCCTATTGAAACAGAGCTGATCAAACTTATTGAGTCCTTAAGGGTTGTTTGAAACCTACAGGCAAGTATGTTGTGTTGGAACTAAGCTGTGCAGGTCTGCGAACATCCAGGTACTGAGTTTACACCCCTGACCTAAAAGCATAGTCTACTTTTTGCATTACTGAAAATGGCAACACCTGTTTTGCAACAATGAGCAATACAGTTATGTCAGTATTTATTTACCTTTGTTAATGTTATTTAAAAATAAAGTTGTTTACTTTCACTTATTTAATGCACAGTGTATTAATTAATGTTAAAAAGCACTAATTTGGATTTTACTAATGTATTACATACAGTATGGTTAACAAATTACCGTCCGTTCATGCTAGTAAATACAGAACATTTACTAATTGAAAGTTACTGTAAAGTGTGATGCTGAAAATATGAGTTTTTTTTAGCTGACAAATATATAGCACATACATTAAATGTGTAGTTTAATCCAATACGCCTTAATGTCAGTAGTTATTAATCTCTTGAACAGTGTAAATGAATTCTGAACTCTTAAGCAGCAACTTCCAAGGAGACAAAATTAATCAAATGCCAACAGGATATCCTTTTCTCCGCAGTTTCGACATTGATCTGACAACAGGGGGCACGGGGTTTTCCCTGTTGGCGACATCATTGTCTGCATGCAATTGGCAACCTCTAGCTTTGGCAAAAATCTTGTCACCTATAGCATTTTGTACCTTAGCCTCATTGGCTGACACAACACAAAGGTCTGCCAACCTACTGGAGCGCTGCCTCTTGTCTTTTTAGAGGCACTAAAGGAAGCATAGAGCCGTTTGTGCTCAGGATGGCAGGGGAGCCCGCAACATTTTATCTTCCTGTTTGCAGTTGGCCTACATCTACATGGGACAGGAGAAAACATATACAGTCTAAACATTACCAACAAAAGAAAATGTTTCTTAAGATTAATTTGAGACTCACATTTGAGCTAGCATGGCTAACAGTGGTTAAACTCCATCGGGTTTCCCATGAGGCTAGTAAGATAGCAAGTACACTAGCGTGCTTGTTGAGAAAAAGAATAATGTGGTTGGTATTACTGTGTATTTTTGTGAACTGTGGATGTGTTATATACTTTAGCACTCAAACTGGCCATCTGCTAGCGTCCTTTTGTTTTTGTATGTTTAGCTTATTTTAGCTATCCGCTAAACTTAAATGTCCTTTCCTACGACAAGCTTTGTTTTCATTTAATTTGTCTTTGGCAAAATAAGAATTTGAGATTTACATTTGAGCTAGCATGGCTAACAGTGGGTAAACTGCACCAAAGGCCCTGGAGACTAGTAAGATAGTAAGTACACTAGCTTGCTTGTTGAGAAAAATAAATAATATGGTTGGTTTTACTGTGTATTTTAGTGAACTGTGGATGTATGGATGTAACCCAAATTTCCACCAAAACATTTTTTATGGTTAGAATATTGTTGATAAAGAAATAATATGGTTGGTTTTACTGTGTAATTTAGTGCTAAATGTCCTTTCCCATGACAAGCTTTGTTTCCATTTAATTTGTCTTTGGCAGAATGAGAATTTGAGACTCACATTTGAGCTAGCATGGCTAACAGTGGCTAAACTTAATCATGTTTCCATTGAGACAAACTTTAGGTTGTGACAACGTTCTTATAACGTTATCTGTAACGTTCCAAGAATGTTGAAATGTCCAGTTTTGCTTGATGTAGTTAAACATTATTTTCATGGTTAGCATAACATTCTTACAATGTTTTTAAAACTCAAATTTCCCCCAAAACATTTTTATGGTTGGAATATTGTTGATAAAAAAATAATATAGTTGGTTTTACTGTGTAATTTAATGCTACTTTTTAAACTGCAGGTGTGTTATGTTGCAATCAAACTGGATATCTGCTAGCCTCCTTTGCGTTGGGATGTTTAGCTTATTTTAGCAGTCTGCTAAACTTAAATGTCCTTTCCCATGACAAGCTTTGTTGCCATTTCATTTGTCTTTGGCATAATAAGAATTTGAGACTTACATTTGAGCTAGCATGGCTAACAGTGGTTGAACTGCACCGGAGGCTTTTGAGACTAATAACATAGTAAGTCAACTAGCTTGCTTGTTAAGGAAAGCTAATAAAATGATTGGTTTTACTACACATTTTAGTGCTGCTCTCTGAACTGTGGATGTATTATGTACCACTCAAACTGGCCATCTTTTGTTTTGGGATGTTTAGCTTATTTTAACAATCTGCAAAACTTAAATGTCTTTTCCCATAACAAGCTTTGTTTTCATTTTATATGTCTTTTGCAGATTGAGAAATTGACACTAACATTTGGGCTATCATGGTGTTACGTGTTTAAGTGGGATGCTGTAACATTTAGGTGAGACAGATGTAATGTGTGTGACACTTCACGGATGAGGCAGTGTAGTAAGATACTACTAAGTACACTAGCTTGCTTGTTGAGAAAAAGACCAATAGGGTTGGTTTTACTTTGTATTTAGGTGGACTGCGCATGTGTTATGTAGCACTCAAACTGGCCAACTGCTTGCCTCCTTTGGATATTTAACTTATTTTAGCAGTCTGCTAAACTTAAATGTCTTTTCCCATGACAAGCTTTGTTTTCATTTAATTTGTTTTTGGCAGAATGAGAATTTAAGACTCACATTTGAACTAGCCTGGCTAACAGTGGGTAAACTGCACCGGAGGTCCTTGAGGTTAGTAAGATAGTAAGTACATTAGCTTACCTGTTGAGGATAGATATTAATATGGTTGGTATTACTTTGTATTTTAGTGAGCTGTGGATGTGTTATATAGCACTCAAACTGGCCATCTCCTAGCCTCCTTTGTTTTGGGATGTGTAGCTTATTTTAGCAGTCTGCTAAACTTAAATGTTCTTTCCCACGCCAAGCTTGTTTTTGTTTCATTTGTTTTTGGTGGAATGAGAATTTGAGACTCGCATTTGGCTAACAGTGGTTAAACTTCATCAGGTTTCCCTTGAGACTAGTAAGATAGTAAGCATACTAGCCTGCTTCCCTGCTGAAAAATCCAGCTTAAACCAGCCTAGGCTGGTTGGCTGGCTTTAGCTGGTCGACCAGCCTGGTTTTAGAGGGGTTTTGGCCACTTCTAGGCTGGTTTCCAGCCATTCCAGCCTGCTCTTAGCTGGTCAGGCTGAGAGATGACCAGCTAAAACCAGCTTGACCAGCCTAGCCAAGCTGGGAGTCCAGCCAAAACCAGCTATATCCAGCTTAAACCAGGCTGGTCAAGCTGGTTTTAGCTGGATTTGGCTGGTCATTTTCCAGCCTGACCAGCTAACACCAGGCTGGAAATGGCTGGAAACCAGCATGGAAATGGGCAAAACCCCTCTAAAACCAGGCTGGTCGACTAGCTAAAACCAGCCAACCAGCCTAGGCTGGTTTAAGCTGGATTTTTCAGCAGGGTTGTTCAGAAAAGAATAATATGTTTGGTTTTGCTGTGTATTTTAGTGAACTGTGCATGTGTTATGTACAGTAACACTCATACCGGCCATCTGCTAACCTCCTTTGTTTTGGGATGTTTACTTTATTTTAGCAGTCTGCTAAACTTAAATATCCTTTCGAATGACAAGCTTTGTTTTCATTTAATTTGTCTTTGGCACAGTGAGAATTGAAACTCACATTTGAGCTAGCATGGCTAACAGTGGTAACAGCTAACTGCAGTGGCCCATAAGACTAGTAAGTACACTAGCTTGCTTTTGGAGAAAAGGAATAATATAGTTGGTTTTACGGTTTATTTTAGTGAACTGCACATGTGTTATGTAGCACTCAAGCTGGCCATCTGCTAGCCTGCCTTGTTTTGGGATGTTTAGCTTATTTTAGCAGTCTGCTAAACTTAAATGTATTTTCCCAAACAAGCTTTGTTTTCGTTTAATTTGTCTTTGGCAGAGTGCACAATAAAATCACTCACTTGTTTACAGGACACAGTAGGCGTTTGGTGAGATTATGTGTCTTTTGTGGAACAGTTATGTTAATATTATCCTGAATATCACACCCTGATTGTTTGCTTTCTGGCCCTGTAGAGTTAAAAAACAAGGCACTGACACTGGTAATTTAATGAAATAAGCCTCGTTGTCTGTAGTTATTTTCAGAAATTAAGTTATGTCATCATGTTGATGTTGATATAGTTGGAGCCATATGGATCATCCATATTGATGTGGATCTTTCTTGGCTGGAAGTGGATATTCCCATCATTAGCATGCACAGAAACCTGCTTTTTTCAGGAGCAGTCGCACGTTTGCATACCAAAGCTCAGCTAACCTGTTTCGCTGCTAGCTGTTTTCATACTGCGAACAAATGTTGTGTGATTTTACCGATAATCTGCCCCCTCCCGAGAGGTACGGAGGTGTGCTGTAATGAAAGGCCTGTTTCAGAGCCACCTGTCATGACCTGCCTCGCAGCAGGGCCACACGACGCTTACTCAACGCAGCCATTCATCTCCCCACGCTAATTGTCATACACTTATTCAACGGATTAGGCGCGTAATTATTCCTCATAATTACCACTTATTGTTCTCAGTCGTTGTTTCCTTGCTCAATTTGTTTGTTTGTGTTTCACGGCGTGCCGACAAAAAGAAAGAAATTCATTGTCATGCCAAATGAAACAATTTGGATTCAAATGAAATAGATTTAATTTGGAGTGTAGGGGGTGATCTTAAACTAAAGAGGCAGAAAATTAAAACAACAGGAGAATGGAGAAAGATAAGAGTACAAACCAACAGACACCTAAAATCTGAAGATAGTATTAGTGGACATTTTAAATCTATCAAAAGATAACTAAAATAAATGACTTTTAATGAAAATATTGGAAATAATTTATTTTAGATAAATATTTTAGATAAAATTTAGTTTGTTTGATCTAAAATTCATCACTTTCTCCTCGGCAGCTTGAAGCCAAAATGAGAAATCAATTGATTTCATCAAATGCTAATTGTTTTTGCTATAGAGATTAACTTTTAAAAAGTGTGTGTGTATATATATATATATATATATATATATATATATATATATATATATATATATACTATAAGGATTTCCTTTTTTTTTCTCTGACCACACCAAACTAATTAATACCTTGCCACAAATTTTAATTAATGTGTCAAAACAAGCAAAAAACTGTTGTATATACACACTTTTTATTCAACAAAACAGCTGACATTTAAAAATATATATATTCTCACGCATCTAAATCTATGCACAGTGGTCCGTTCTGGCTCAAGATCCCAGATCACCAGTTAACTACGTTAACTGCGTACAACAACATATTAAAGATTGAAGAGCATCTCTGAATGCCTGGGCTACAGAAGCAGAAGGCCACAATCAGTGCCACTCCTGTTAGCTAAGAACAGGAAACTGAGGCTACAATTCGCACAGGCTCACCAAAATTGGACAATAGAGGATTGAAAAGACATTGCCTGTTCTGATGAGTCTCGATTTCTGTTGCGACATTCGGATGGTAGGGTCAGAATTTGGCATCAACACCATGAAAGCATGGATCCATGGTGTAATGGTGTGGGGGATATATATTACTGGCACACTTTGGGCCCATTAGTACCAATTCAGCATTGTGTCAACGCCAAAATCTACCTGAGTATTGTTGCTGAACATGTCCATTCCTTCATGACCACAATTTACCCATCTTCTGATGGCTACTTCCAGCAGGATAATGCGCCGTGTCATAAAGTGTGAATCATCTCACAGTTTATCAGTCCACTGTACTCGAATGGCCTCCACAGTCTCCAGACTCAATCCAGTAAAGCTTTGCAATGATAATAGTATATTTTAATTTAACTAGATATTTTTCAAGATACTAGTATTCAGCTTAAAGTGCAATTTAAAGGCTTAAGTAAGTTAAATATGCAAATTAGGGTAATTAGGCAAGTCATTGTATAAAGAAGATTTGTTCTGTAGACAATCAAAAAACAATATTGCTTAAGGGGGCTTATAATATTGACCTTAAAATGTTTTTGTTTTATGTAAAAATTTATTTTATTCTAGACGAAGTAAAACAAATCAGGCTTTCTACAGAAGAATTTTTTTTTATAGGAATTACTGTGAAAATGTCCTTGTTTTTTTACTTATTTTTCATTGTCTAATTTCATTTTGTTTTTTGGCAACTTAAATTTTCTTAGACCCCTGAAAAAAGAAAAAAAAGAAAAGAATTGTGATAGTATGTTATGTGTGGGAAGCAAAGTCAAACCAGTGCAGGAATAGTGCAGTTCTGATGCTGAGAGGGTAAAAAAGAAAAAGAAAAAAAAAACTATATGCTGCGAAAGTATCCCCACAGGGCTCCTCTTGGAAGGATTATATTTGGTGCTCTTTGGGTCTGCTGCGTATCTTTACATCAAGATAAAACCAAGATTGTATTAGGCTGTGCTCTGTCTGAGCCTTTTTTGTCAACACTGGCCCATATTAACAACACTTGAAGCTGTGTTCTTTGCTTTACCTTAATGATCGTTGTCTGTGAAGTGGTTGCGCTTTCAAATGAAAACAGATGGACTGAAATCAGAGGGAAAGAAGGAGCTGTCTGGAGCGGCGGAGTCTCTTGATAAAGTACATTACAATGACCCATTTCTGTCTGTTTGCTAACTGATGCAATGAGTGATTGTGGCTAAGAAAAGTCTATGGTTTGTTCTTTGTCTTCTCAGTCCTTTCACAGGTTATTCATGTCATCATCTAAGGCAGCTCTTGATTTAGTCCTGTTCGTACTAGATCGGCTGCAGTATTGGGATGTATGTTAATGTAATAATTATCTTAGCTTCTCTGTCCAGATTGACCATCTCATTGTTTAAGACTTATATAAAATGCCCTGAAAAGTAGGAAAGAGAATTGAGATGCTGGTCTCGAGTCAAGCGGTTAAGGTTTGTGTAGCCTGTCATTGTGTGAAGGATAGACTCTTGGAGAAAATTAAACCGAGTGAACACAACAACAACACACACAATGAATCACACAGGACTAGCACACTGCTGTGAAACTTTTAAACTTGATAACTGTTTTAAAGTTTTTATACCTATATAACATATAAAATAGCCTAATTTAACAACATGGCATGATTAAGAGGGCACACTTTCCAGAATTTCATCACAGTTGCAAATTTGACATTTATTTTATACAGAAGGTCAATAAATGAGTGGTTAATTGTAGCTGTTAATGAGTGGTTATTAACTGACTGACTTAAGACATAACATTGACAATGTAAAACAAGGATCACAGCAGAACAGCTGTGCATCTCTGTTTCAGTACTGAATGATTCAGCATTTTTGAATGTGTCAATTGAGTCAGTGATTTAATTTAACAACATGCCATGATCAAGTTTGTGCATTTTCTAGTATTTCATCCCAGTTGCTAATTTGACATTTGTATTACACAAAATGTCAACAAACGAGTAGTTGTAGCTATTAATGAGTAGTTATTAACTGACTGATATAAGACAAGATTTAGACAATGTTAACTATTTGTAAATCAAAGGTCACAACAGCGAAAACAGCTGTGCATCTCTGAGCAAAACAGTGCTGTCAGTACTGAATGATTCATTTTTGAATAAATCAATTGAGTCAGAGATTCAAACTTACAACATGACATGATTAAGACGGTGCACTTTCCAGAATGTCATCCTAGTTGCAAATTTGACATTTATTTTTCACAACATGTCAATAAATAAGGGGTTAATTGTAACTATTAATGAGTTGTTATTAAGTGACTGACCTAAGACATATTATTGTCAAGGTAAAACCAAGATCACAGCAGAACAGCTGTGCATCTCTGAGCAAAACAGGGATTCAATTTGACAACATGACATGATCAAGAGGGTGCACTTTACATAATTTCATCACAGTTGCAAATTTGACATTAATTTTATACAAAAGTTGATTAAATAAGTGGTTAATTGTATATAGTATTGAGTATAGTATTAAGTAACTGACTTTAGACATAATATTGGCAATGGAAAACAAAGACCACAGCAGAAGAGCTGTTCATCTCTGAGCAAAACAGTGCTGTTTCAGTACTGAATGATTCAGCAGTTTTGAATTAATCAATTGAATCAGTGATTCAATTTAACAACAAGAGAGAGCACTTTCCAGAATTTCAACACAGTTGCAAATTTGACTTTTATTTTATACAAAAGGTGATTCAAGAGTTCACACTTAAGTAATGCTTGACTATTTTAGCAGGATTGGCATGCTATCCCAGGAGAGAACCCTGAGCTCGGAGATAGATGAGCCCAAGGCTCCCGCCTGGTCAGTAAGCATTAGGAGGGATACGAGATCCTGTAGCTCTCAATAACGCAGTAGGTGCTTGTGACTTTAACTATTGTTGCTTGTTTTTTGTGTGGGAGGAAACTGGAGCACTCGGGGAAATCCCATGCACAGAGAGTGTGGATTGGCTCAGCTAGCATTTGAACCAACAACCTCCTTGCTGTGGGGCAACAGTGCTAGCCACTGAGCTACCGTCTGGCCTGAACCTAGAATTGAGGAAGAGGAAGAAGGGATGGATGGGGGATTCCAAAACAAAGATGAAAAATGAAGTTTAGGCCGGATATTTATGTTAAATTTGGAATGATCCAATTGGCTAGTTAGTGATTAGGGATAGGGATCAGCTGTAGTCAATCCTATCACGTGCTCCTCTCGAAATTAGTTTGTGAAACTTCACTTAAATAAAGGTTAATTGTAGCTATTAATGAGTAGCTATAAATAATTTATAATAAATAATATTGGTATTGTAAAACAAAGAACACAGCAGAATAGCTGTGCATCTTTGTGCAAAACACTACTGTTTCAGTACTGAATAATTCAGCTTTTTTGAATGAATCGATTGAGACGTTGATTCAGTCACTGTTCATAAAAACAGGCTGTTCAATCATGAATGAATCAGACCTTTGAAGTAATCGGCTGTATTCATGACTCAGGGACTCACTCATTTTTAAAAGTACCACTGCTGTTTTGTCCAACATTTAATATTTGTATAATATAAATTATTTAAAACAATAAGCAATTATATAGAACAGTTGCAATTTTGCAGTTGCTACATTTGAGCTTTGTTAATTGTCTGAATACTTCTGAATGCTTCTTCTGTTTCTTCTGCAGTGGAAAGATAGATTATGCTAATGAACATTTTATTTGATTGGTAACCCTATAATATGCAACTATGCAAACTGAATCCATTTTTAAAATGTAAAATTAGATTGGTATGAAAAATTACGCTTTTTTTTATTATTAAAGGCAAGTTAAAGGGGAAACAAATTTATTTACTCACTATTTACTCACCCTCAAGTGGTCCCAAATCTTTATGAGTTTCATTTAACTATTATTAAAGGAGATGTTTTGAAGAAAGATGAACATCTGCAGCCTTTGATCTTCCAATGTAAGGCAAATATCACTATGCAAGTCAATAGTTACAGCTTTTCAAAATATCTTCTTTTTTCTTTAACAGAAGAAAGGTTTAAAACAAGTAAAGGCTGAGTAAATGATGGCAGAATTTTCATTTTTGGGTGAAATATCCCGTTAAGGTTAGGAAAAATAGCTATATGAAATTTTTATACAATATGCCTTGGATTTCAGTTTAAAAGGTCAGTCTTTCAAAGTGACGTATACTAAAACTGTTTATACTTTTGTTATTTTATCGGTTGCTTTTGGAATTTAAATGAGTTTCTTTTCATTTTCCCATTACAGTACTTCTAATTGACAACTTTGGCACAACTAAATGCATTCTGTGATGTATGTAGTACTGAAGCTGAACTTTTAGTTGTGAATTCCACAGACATCTCTTATCCTGTCTGAACTGACATGAAACATTTTTCAGATGTCCACAGTAACTTTTAATTTACAGACATGTGTCCTGAAAACTAATCCCAGCAGAATAGGGTTTTTGGCTGAATGAATTTTGGTTGCTTGCTTTCCGGCATCCAGGGAGCAGAGCGGGAATTGCTGTAACTGGACTATTCAATTTGTGCGGAACATTTTTGACAGAAAGCGTTGAAATCTTCCCAGCAACCCATGCAGATGGTGAGTGAGCTCCCCAAGTTTGCGGTCAGAGATCCCATGGGGCCCGTCCACACACACTCTCACACACACACTTCAGTGGCCCGCTGATGGTAGATGCTTTCCTGAGCCAGGATTACTGTGCAGGGTGTCTGAGGGCTTCAAACTCCCCCTGAAAATCAATATAGAACTCAACTGTGTCCAGCCAGCTGGAACTGGCTCCCATTTCCTATCCGGATTCAATACACCACTTGGGCTCTATGGGCTTTGCACTGTGGAAATGAACAAACTCCATTAATGTCTTATTAGTATGCAACAATGTGTACTTGATTCATAGCCGTGCTTAAAACTTCACATCCGAATTACTGTTTCCAGTCATTTCACAAGCACAATTTGTTTTTTTGACAGGCACTTTGAAGGAATGAATGACTGCGCTGTTGCTTTTCAATGCTATGCTGTTCTAAACATTCATGTTTACCATTATTTGTGTCAAACTGGAATTTTTAAACAGGGTTCCTCACAATTTTTACATATTGTCCCAACGCAAATCGATTAAGGCCCTGTTTACACTAGTATAGGTTAATTTTTAGCAGCGTTTTAGAATGAAAAAGATCCACGTTCACACTGGCATTTTACCTAGCGTTTCAGAACAGATCTCCGTCCACAGTACACCACTAAAAACACACAGCGGGTATGTTTCCTATTTTTCACTGAAAATGAAAGAAGGCAGTTATGTTTTAGGCTCTGTTTTGTTATAAATATGCATACAGTGAAGATGACGGTCATATATAGCTACACGATGCCCTAAAATTTTTGGTGTCTGTTAAGTTGTTAATATCAAAATGAAAGTAGACAGTTCCTTATATTATGTTTTAATTGTATTGCTAAGAAAGTGAATCAATGTAGCCAGGGTGATGTGAAAAACGTCATAAAGTAAACTTTGAAGATTCACCCGATGTGTCTTTGGGAGTTTGTTTTCCATTTTAAACTTGCGAAGTCTGAATTTACAAGGAAAGATGGAAGATTGAACGTTGTGTACTTAATATTGAGTAAATGTGTGCAGCTACGCCTCTGTTTTCCCTATCCACACTGACACGGGGCAGCAGCCGAAAATGGCCTCTTCAAACGGGTTTGCATAATGCTCAGTTTTCGGCGCTCAAAACTTTTGTAGTGTAGATGGAGGGCGTAACTGTAGCAAAACTTTTGCATTTTAAAATGAAAACGTATTAGTGTAAACAGAGCCTATATTAACTATTAGTGGTTAAGTGGATTGAACATAAAACAGTTAAGTTTTCCTAAAACAAATTTCAAGAATTAAACCCAGGCTCATTATGAAAACGTAACCTTGTATATATTTCTGGAGAGTGCGAAATACGTTCCAGAAGGTACTTTTTTTTTTTTTTTCAGGAATCCACTAGAGGCTGCTGTGTATGCTTTTTGAGATCTCAGATTTCTCTGGCGTGTGCCATTCGCGCCTGCTGTTCTTGCATAAATTCACCACAGGTGACTCTGACTAACTTACTGACCGATAGCCTCACCCACCCCCTTCCCTAAACCCAACCGATAGTGTTTTTAAAAGGACAGATTGACCAGCGCCCACCCACTTTCACTAAACCCAACCGTTTTTTTGAAAAACAATCCAGAAAAAGGAAAGCTCCCTAATTGTTACAACGTTTTCAGATTTTACCACATTCTCACCATTATTTACTTGTTTATTTTATTTTTTGCCTTTTGTTTTCTTTCTGAAACTCGAACCCCATCGTCGCGGTCAGCTCCTTTCTGTTTCCTAAGTCTGCTGACTACACTGCGAGTCAAAAAACTGGTAACAGTGGGAAAGCCATCCATATAGAGGTAAGCGGTCAACTGCTAGCGCAAAAAGGATCTCATCATATCATGATTTCCAAAAATGTATATGGGGGACGTTTTCAGAATAAGCCTACGTTGAGTTATAAAGTATGATCTTATTCTGCATACCTAATCCTAACCAAAACCCAACTTACCACCTTACCCAACTACTACCTTACTAACTACTAATAAACAGCTAATCAGTCATTTATTGAGCTAGGAGTGTTAGTGGTTTGTTAACACCATGTATTGTGACCTAAACTTTTTCGAAAAAGCAGCAAAAATATATTTTGCTTTGAGTGAATGAGATTCATTTCTTCAAATTCAAACCTACAAGTACATTTTTTGCAGTGTCTTGTTCTCTTGATACAGTGTCTAGGAGGACGATCAATGTGCTTCGCTTAGGTAAACAAAGACGCTCCGGCATGTATAATTAATGTGCTAGATTTGAATGGTGGAGTGGAAGATATAATGTGGTCATCCATTGTCTGCATCTTGCATAAAGCAATCTTCTGACTGTACAAGTAGTCTAGAACATGTCATACTTTTATTAGTTTTTTTTTAAATGTGCTTTTTGAAGTTTGACAGTATAATATACTGCGCCACATTGCTTTCCCCCCTTCCTTTATTCACTTACCCTCTTTCTATCTTTCTTTCTTTCTTTCTTTCTTTCTTTCTTTCTTTCTTTCTTTCTTTCTTTCTTTCTTTCTTTCTTTCTTTCTTTCTTTCTTTCTTTCTTTCTTTCTTTCTCCTTTGGCTCTGTCTGTGGTTGTGGTTGGCTGCCCTCTCTCCATTTCTCAGGCTCTGTATTGACTGGAAGAGTGTTGGGCTGTGCTAAAACAGCGCTGATGTATTAGCAGGCATTAGCCTCCTGAACTGCCGTTAATCTTACTGTAATAAACTTACACTGCAGCATTGACAAGGTGGATTTCGCAATATCTCTCTCTCTCTCTGTCTCTCATACACACAAACACAAACATACACATCCCAATGTCAGTTGAATTCATATGCTGTTGTCCAGCCTGACCTCACAAGGAAATGTAAGTATTTTACATTTTTTTCAGTTTACTGGCTGATTCGTTTGAATTCGTACAAGCTCAGTTGTGTATGTTTTTTTTAAAAGGAGGCATGGCACCAAACCCCACCGCCAAACCCAACCGTCATTAGGGAATAAGTACATTGTACTAAATTGTACAAATGAGATCGTACCAATTTATTTGATTTAGCCACTAAATCAATAGCGTTGGGGTTACTCGATTCTGATTGGTCAGTAGCGGCATTTCAAGTTATGTTATTCCAAGATGACAACTGCTAAATAACATGGGCTCATCTGAGAGCATATGTATCTTCTTATCTGTCACGTAGTGTTTTTTTTTTTTTTTTTTTTTTTTTACTGTTTGACACAGTAGGAAGGAAACCCACACAAACACGGGTAGAACATGCAAACTCCACACAGAAACAGCAGCTAACCCAGCCGAGGCTCAAACCAGCGACCTTCTTGCTGTGAGGCGAACGTGCTACCCACTGAGCCAAACGTGCTACCCACTGAGCCACTGTGCAGCAAAAAAAAAAAAATTAAGGTCAGTAATATTAGCCCTTTTAAGCACTATTTTATTTGATTGTCTACATAAAAAAACAAAATTATTGATTTCATTCTTCACGTATGAGCGGGCACAGCCATTGGAGTCTTTTTCTTTTTTTTTTTTTAAAGAGTCTCATTCTGCCAGTGATTTTAAGACCTTAAAAATGGCTCCTTCTGCTGCTTGATGTTGCAAACTGATATTTTATCATTATAATTATACTGTTTGTGTATAGTCATGAACACACTTGTTTGCAGAGCAAACAGTTTAACCATTTATTATTTCTAGTTATTCTTTCCTAGGTGACTAAATCGGACGTTCTAAAACAATCGTGAAAACGGGCGCACTTCCGCATTGAAGAATAAGATCAATACAATGACTTGCCTAACTACCCTAACTTGCCTAATTAACTTAATTAACCTAGTTAAGCCTTTAAATTACACTTTATGCTGAGTACTAGTTTCTTGAAAAATGTCTTGTCAAATATATTGTACTGTCGTCATGGCAAGCATGAAAGAATTCAGCCTGATTCAACGATGAAACGTAACTATTTTCTCTCTTGACAGTTTAGTGGCTAATTCGTATACAGATTCATACATGTTCAGTTGAAAATGTATGAAAATGTACGATTTTAAAAGGAGGCGTTGAACCAACCCTGCCCCTAAACCCAACCACCATTGGGTGATGATCAAATCGTACTAAATTGTACAAATGAGATTGTACGAATTCCTACAAATTAGTCACTAAATCAAAAAATTACGAATTGCCGTGAGATTGCATTGAAGAATTTACTCATTAGAAAGAAATTATTAAAATTATGTTTAGAAATAACATTTTTTCCCTTATTATTATCCCTAACATAACAGTTTTATGTTGTTTTATCGTCAAGCTTTAAATTCAATCAATGTATATTTGCTATTTGATTCTTTAAATCTCTTTATTGTTCATTCCATCTATTGGACATTTGTTTCCTCAACTGCTCGTTCATTCTCTTTATTGCTGTCATGTATTGTTCATTGTGTTGTCCATTGATCTGTCCTTCCATCTATCAGTTCTTCTATTGGCTGTCATATCCATGTATCAATCATTCTGTCTATCGTTCTATCCTCTCTGTCTATTGGTTATTCCATACATCTCTCTCCTATCTATGTCTATCCATCCTTTAATTGTTTTTTTTTTATTTCTCTCTTCCTCAATCTATAAATATATCGCTGAGTGTCTGTAGTGTTTGTGTGAGTATCTAATATCTCCTTGTCAATGTGGTGTGTGTGTGTGTGTGTGCGTGCACTCGTGTGTAGTTCTGATATCATGTTGTTTATGGCATATTTCACTCCTACAGCTGTAACAATCAGCAGCGCTGTAAATGGAGCTCTAATTAGAATGGAATCTGAGGAGCACTATTGATCATAAATTACACCCGCTCTCTCTCCATCTCTCTTTCTCTCTTCAACTACGGTGTTTAATATCTCAGGTCTCCCTTGTTCCGTCTCCCTCTCCTCCTCCCGCTCGTCTCCTTCCTACAGTCTTTGTGGTTTATGTCAGTCATGTTCAGTGGAGCGACTATGAGGAACAAGCCCTCCTACCAGCCCCAGAGCAGCGGGGTCAATGTGCATCTGGAGGAGAGGTCTCTTTTGGGAAGAGTGTGTGCGAGAGAGAATATTAGTGTTACAGCGAAGAATGATGCCGACGGGGCTCTGAATTTGTTCGTAGAAAAATTGGAGGAGATAAGGCAGAGATTTTACAAATCAGAGGAAGACGGCTGGAAATTGGCTGTGGAGCAACTCTTTGAAGTGAGCTATGCATTGCTATGGACCAGAAGTATTGCGTTGGCTTAACAACATCAATTCTGGTGGTCTTTGTGTGTTTTTGTGACCATTTAGATAAGAAAAGACATCTAAAGAGACAGACTGCAAGTTTTTATGCTTGTTTTTATGGATATGCATGTCACAATAATCAATATATCGACTTATCGCACAACATATGGACATGACCTTAATCATTTTTGGTGATGCAATTTGTATTGCCCATACATAAAAACCAATTCTAGTAATATTTTAGATGCAACATCTCCATCTTTATTGGAGGCATATGTGTCAGTATGGTTAAAAAAACACTGTAGTATTTACTTTAATTTACTGTAGCATATTTTCATGTGGGTGCCTGATACTGTAAATAGATCTAGCAGATATCGCAGCCTCTGTTACATTTTACCTTGCACTTTTTGGTTAATATTTATCATTATTTTTTTATTTATCGGTTTTTATGTTCTGATTCCAATGCCTAATTATTACATTGTTGAAATGACTATAATTTGACTAAATTAAATGTTCTTAAGAATAAAATAGTATGTGTTCTTTGGAAGATTGTACTTGCACTGTAATGATATTATTGCGATAATGTAATATATTTTGGTGCAATGTATTGTGCAACAGCAAATAGATACCGTGACAAGCCTATTTATGGACAATTCATAAATTATTCTTTAGATGTAATAAAAATGCAAATCAAGTTAAAAAATGACCTTTCTTGGATATATGGAAACGTGGGATATGATACTGTATTTTGGTTATTTTTGTTTTTAGTATTACGGTAGTTAATTCATATGGCATTTTTATAATTTAGAATACATTTTGCATTGAGATTCATGAAGATGTTGTTGTTGTTGTTGTTGTTGTTGTTGTTGTTGTTGTTTTACATTAGATAGAAATAATGTATGGTTTGCTACAGCGTAAGTAGTTTTTCCTAAATATTCAGTTTATAAAATTTATAAAAAGGAAATTGTATATTTAAGGCCCTTCATGCTTTCTACAAGGCAAAAAAAAAAAAAAAACACCAATCACAGAATGCAGTCATAACAAATGGAATTTACATTATAATATGGAATATCTTAGAATTTAAATATAAACGCTAACGGAACTCTCAGGTGTCTACATGTCAACCCAGTTAAATGTCAATGTAGTCAAATGTACATATGTACATAAAGAAAAGTCTTGTCTCCTATCCAAGTTTAGGAAGCAGCTGATAATAACTTTCAGAAGGTATCAGAGGTGGCTTATATGAAAGGCAAAGGCCTTTAAGTCTTGTCACTTAATAGAAATAATGTACAGTATAGAATATAAAGTCATGGTTCAGTGGAAAAATAAATAATATTGTGTATGACAACAAGACTTTTGCTTTTATTGCTATTACCATTAATAATAATAATAATAATAATAATAATAATAATAATAATAACAACAATAATAAAAAAAATAATAATCATTAATATTAGAGTGATTTCTGAAGGATCATGACTGGAGACTGGCGTAATAAAGCTGAAAAATCATCATTTAAATCATTGGAATAAATTAATAAATTAAATGATAATCTACAGTACTTTTGAACAGTTATTTTATTGTGCAATAACATTTCACAATTTTGCAACTTGTACTGTATTTTTGATTCAATAAATGCAGCCTTGGTGAGCAGAAGAAGCTTTTTTAAAGCATTTAAAAATCCTACTGACCCCAAACTTTTGAGGGGTAGTGTATATATTAATGTAAATATTACAACACACTTTATTCAAATTGTATCATAAAAACTTGATACAATTAACAATTGAACAATTGATAAAATGAACAACCATAAAAAGGAGTTAGGAGGGAAATGTTTAGGTAGCTAGCTTGAAGCTAGTGGTGCTATCGGTAAGAACAGAGGTCCAGTCTAGTCACTCTAGTTAGTTGTGTTTATTAGCATCAACAAGGATTTGTGCTAAGGAGGAAAGGTATGTATGTATGTATGTATGTGTGTGTGGGTGTCTTTGTGTGTGTGTGTGTGTCTGTGTGTGAGTGTGTGGCTCTGGGACATCTGGGTACATCAGTTCAGGAACAACCTCAGAATGGTCCAAGTCCGCCAGTATTGGACAATTAACAGTAACAATTTGAATAATAAAAGAAATTTAGGGTCCTTATATGTCTAAAAAAGAAAAGGTTTGTTTCCTCCCCACTGCATTTTTATATTTGCTTTCTCGGACAAAAGCTACACCTGCATTCTGTGTATTCATTCTGCTTTTCTCTTTTGTGTTTCTACCCCTGCTGGGGGCATCTATTCATTATGCGATGGTCTTTTGTGGTATTTAACTTTCCGCTTATGTAAAGCACGCTTGCAGTGCGGCACAAAATAATTTTGTGGCCTTGTCCGCAGCGTGTTAGCAACGTGACATGCTTGTCTGGAGTTGGATGGGCCAAAGAGAGAAAGAGAGAGAGAAAGCCTGAGAGCAGAGGAGAAGAAAAGGAAAGAAAATGTCTTTATTTGGCGGTAGAGGAGAGAAGGAGAGCGCAGAGGAGGTCAGGCCCGCTGAGCAGGGGCTCCATCGCACCTGCAAGCTACAATAACAGCCCGCGCAGAGCATGCAGGCCGCTGATTGAGTTTGATCGGGGAGAAAACGGTGGAGAAAACGCAAAAGAAGCGAGGGAGGGCAGCGGAGTGAAGAGCGGGAGGAAAAAAGAGAACTGCCAAAACCAGGCAGGGTTCAAAGGAAAGCGAAAAACAGTAGCGCACCTTTGACATCATCTCTGCTTTTGTATGTGGGGTTTTAATTAAATATTCAGAGAGAGCGTCGACGCAAACCTGCCTACTTTCACATCAATCATGTCTCGCCCGTGTGTCACCTCCAGATTCTCACGTAGATGCTCACAGCTGCTCAATTTGTGCACTTGTTCGGAAAAGCCTCAAACGCTGTGGTCTCTAAAGCCACAGGGTCGCTCATGTAAATTAGCTAATCTTTTGTTCATTTTCGGCGGACCTAGAGCATGCAGATGTGCGCTTCCTCCATCACCTCCTCCGGCTCCATCTCTTTATCTTCTGATTGCTTTTTGTGGGCATCTGAGAGTTTTATCTGAGCTCATTTTTGTAGACGGGATGCCACTGTCCACTACTGTCATCAGGCCGTGGGCTTATTTTCTTTATTAGGCATGTTGTGATAATTACTACCTCATAGTTTGCCCTATAGTTATTCTGTAGCTCGTCCACACACACACACACACACAGGCAATCACACTCACAAAGCAGATAGTCACAAGTGAAAATAAGACATTACTTGAGGTGTTATTTAAGGAATAGTTTACCCAAAAATGAACATTTACTCATTGTTTATTAACAAATGTCCCAAACTTAGTTTTCAGTTGAACACAAAGGATGATATTTTGAACAATGCTAAAGACCATTGTATTTGTTTTTCCTATTATGAAAGTCAATGGTTATTGACTTTCATAATAGGAAAACCAAATACTATGGGTGTTAATGGGAACCCATTTCCAACATATAAAAAAGCACTTCTTTTGTGTTCAACAGAATGAACAACTTGACAGAAGTTGACAGAAGTTTCTGAAAAGTGCAACCAGTTTGGTAGAATAAGTCAAGTAAACATGGTTCTGATTATAGCATACAAGGATATATGCTCATGGGTTGCAATAACCACTACTGTATAGCCAAGAAAAACATATTTAATCTCTCTTTGTTTACATTTTAAAATAAAATAACATGAATATAGTCATAATAAATCCAACACAGGCTCATTTTGAAAATGTACCCCTATATACATTTATAGAGAGCGCCAAATATGTTCCAGGAGCTATGTTTTTTGCAGTTTTTGTTCACCAGAGGCCACTGTGTACAGTTTTTTTTTCAGATCTTAAAGTTATCCCGTGCCTGCCTTTCTCACATAAATCTGCCAGAGGCAGATGTCGACTGACTGATCAACTGACCCACCCTCCTCCCACCCTAAACCCAACCAATAGTGTTTTCAAAAGCCCCAATTGACCCTGTGTAGTAATAATCAGGTTAAAATAGTTTAAAGTATGAACAATGTGTACTCTATATAATCGTCTTAAAAGATGTTTGTATTCATACAACAATTTTTTTTCTTGTTCTCAGATGTAATTGACTGAGAGCTTTTTCCTTGTGATAATTAAATGATAACAGCACTCGATTATTTTCTTCAATGTTGTATCAGTACTCTTTGACCATTCATTATTATTGTTCTTTAAATACAGCTGTTGAGTCAAACAATGTATTGTTACGAGCGTTTTTAAGCAAGAATGTAGTTGCTTTGACTTCAAATATGCTGTTTTTTTATTCGGATAGTTCTTATTTGAAAATTATATTTTGAAGTTTTTGGAGATTGGAGCCTTACCACAGATACTTCTTTTGGAATCTGATGTATAGCTATTTAGTAGTAAAACATAAAATATAATTTGTTTGAGGTATGTCTAATGGCAATATTTTTTCTCATTCATCGGTTATTTGTTTTTTTTTTTTGTTTATTTGTGAGTGCAATGTAAAGTGTTATAACCTCACAATCGTAACACTATATCAAAACTCAACAGCTGTGTTTTTGACTGATTTGATTGTGACCTACACTACTTGACAAAAGTCTTGTAAGCAAGTTTTAGGAACAACGAATAATAACTTGACTTCTAGTTGATCACTTGGTATCAGAAGTGTCTTATATAAAAAGCAAATGCCTCTAGAATACGCTTATTTTACCTAAATAAAATGTGATCATGCCTTGATTTTTAATTATTTAATTAGGATGGTAAGGTCTGACTTTGCTTAGACAAAAGTCTTGTCACTTAACAGAGATAATGTACAGTATAGAATATAAAGTCATAGTGCAGTGGAGAAAGAATTCATATTGTGCATGACTCCCATGAGCTTGGAGGACTGCATGCATACATCTCAGCAATGACTCAAATAAAGTATTAATAAAGTCATCTGGAATGGCAAAGAAAGTGTTTTTGAAAGACTTCCAGAGTTGATCAAGATTCTTTGGATTCATCTTCAATGCCTCCTCCTTCATCTTACCCCAGACATGCTCAATAATGTTCATCTCTGGTGACTGGGCTGACCAATCCTGGAGCACATTGACCTTCTTTGTTTTTAGAAACTTTGATGTGGAGGCTGAAATATGAGTAGGAGCGCTATCCTGCTGAAGCATTCGCCCTCTCCTGTGGTTTGTAATGTAAACGGCAGCAAAAATGTCTCTTGCACGCCCCCATACTAAATGTAACCACAAACCATGATTGCTCCTTCACCAAACTTGACTGATTTCTGTGAGAATCTTGGGTCCAATCGGGTTCCAATAGGTCTTCTGCAGTATTTGTGATGATTGGGATGCAGTTCAACAGATGATTCATTGGAATAATCTAACTTCTGCCACTTTTCCAAATGATCAACTAGAATCATGTTATTATTTGTAGTTATTACAACTGGGATCAACAGCAAGACTTTTGTCAGGTAGTGTATTGCTGTTCAATAATGATATTTGATATTTGAATATTAGTAGAGTTATAGTAGTATTTTGTCTTCCAAAATAGTCCTTGCGTATATTTATGGTTATGATTTTCCAGCAAAAGCAGCATCATCAGTGGGAAATAACTGTTGATCGGAGACATCACTTTTGTTAGCAGACTTTCTAACTATTGCTTTATTAAGATGACATTGATCTGAAGATGAGTTTGACTTTAATGAATACAGAGATCACACTTTTTCAGTCAACCTCTTTTTCTTTTTCTAACATAACACAATAGCACAATGGTATAACTTTGCATTAGTGCTAGCTTTGCTTTTAGATTTTTGGGGTTAATGTTGATGAATTCCTAGATAGAACACAGACAGAAGACAGAACTGATTTGTTGATTTTGTTTTATGCCATTTGGCATGATAATCTTGAATAAATACGTCTGTGAGCAAAATCCTCTGCTTTGCCATTAATAAGACATTACAATACCATAAAATAGCCTTCATTACTAGCTGTTAAGTGGCATTTTTTTACTTAGCCACGGAGGAATTTCTCAGTTTTTAAAAACTGACAACTTGAGATTGAACTTTTGACTGGCGGTGTTCTGGTTAATTCTTGCCTTGGGCTTAAAAGCTGTTAAAAGCACCACTTGGTCTAATTTCTTGTTGGTTCATAAGCTAAAAATAGGATTTTTTTTACATGTGAAATAAATTATGAAGATGGATAAGTGGAGAGAGCTTTAAAATTGTCCAAAAAGGGACATGGTAGAGGAAAAAAGGTTTATTAGAGGCTTTGCTTGATATTAGACTTGGCGAAATTAAATCGTTTCTCTTGCTGTGCATGAACACACTGGATCAAGTTTTCTAGAAACTCTCGCAGACTGCTGTTCATTCACATTTTCCCTAAATATGATAAAATACAATCAGGGTTGAAAATTAACATTTACTAAAGTCAATTTATGCTTAGCAAATGTTAATGAACAATTTTGTGCTAATGAAATTAATTAAGTGGAGGCACTAGCCAATTGAATGGCAGCAATACAAGAGCACCAGCATAATGTACGTTTTAAATCCCAGCGAAACCGCGGAAGCTCAGTGACTTTTACATCAATGGAAAACTGTCTCACCATTAATGTATCTAGGAAAGAGATTTTTTAAATGTCATAACTCCAGCACTTCATTTAGAGTCATACAATATAACAATGATCTTCAGTGTTTTATATAACAGGTGGTGCTTCACTCTGCTTCAGACCGGCTACTGTTTGCTGTCTTGAATGACAATGAAATACGCTGTTTGCTGGGTGAATTTCATGAAACCTGTCATGAACATGTCAAGGTCATGTCGGAACATATTCATACCCATCTACTTGCAATATGTATCATTAGATTGCAGAACAAAAAATACAGTAATGATTTTAATTATCATTATGTTACAGATGCACTATTTGTGTGTCCGTTATTAGAATTTAGATCAACTGAGATGATAAAGTCTTTTTCTATGCCGTGCATATAATACATTTCAAGCAAAATAATAAATCAACAGTGCTTTATGGTTTTCTGGGTAGTCTAACAGTATTCAAGTGCAGAAATTGAACAATCAAACATAAAATAACATGGTCATCATTGTATACATAACTTAAAAAATTCTATTTTTATCTTGTAACCTTTTATAAATAATGCAATCATGCAGTGTGACTATTGCAAATACACACATTGCGATATAAATGCTCAAACGATATTGTTTAGCCCTAATATATATATATATATATATATATATATATGAGCAATATCACATATGGCTGTATATTGGCACTGGTGGGATGTGCATTGGCACGAAGCCACAGGCCAATAAATGTGAAATAGTTTCATTAACGCTTTCACAAAAACAAAATTCAAACTCAATATCAATTTTAAACTTTTGTAGAAATATGTTTGTGGTATAAACTCTATGAATTAATTTAAACAATATTATTTTAGCCTCAATTAAAAATTATACTTGAGTCCAGTTTACATTATTAAATATATTACTCCAGTAAAAAAACAACATAAGGTGTAGACATTTTTTTTTAGATTAAAGATCTAATTTTGTGATTATTAGGCTTAAATCCAGAGAAATAGATGAACTATCCCTTTAAAGCATACCACATCACTCTCATATCATTTATTACAAATGACCAAATCCAATAACATGATTTTCACACATGTAGACGAACAACGATTGATCCAAGGTAACTGGTGAGGTAACAATAAGATATTTTTAAGAAAGCTGAAAACCTGTAATCAATGACCTCCATAGAAGGAAACACAAAAACTAGGCAAGTCAATAGGTTACAGGTTTGCAGCTTTCTTCAAAACATCGTTATAGTGTTCAACAGAAGAAATCCTCACAGAATTGTCATTTTTGGGGTGAACTATCCCTCAAAGGCATACCACATCGCTCTTATGAGGTAGAATTTATTACAGCTGACTAAATCCAATAACACGATTTTCACACATGTAGACGAACAACGATTGATCCGAGGTAACAGGTGAGGCAGCAGTAAGATATTTAAAGAAAGCTGAAAACCTGCAACCATTGACATCCATAGTAGAAAACACAATCACTATGCAAGTCAATAGGTAAACAAATATGTTTTCAGCTTTCTTCAAAGCATCTTCATCATGCTCAACAGATAAAAATAAACTTTTAATAATTTGGAACAAGTAAAGAGGGAGTAAATCATGACAGATACAGTAGGTCATTTTTAGGGTGAACTATCCCTTTAAGTCATGCGCCACATCTCACAATTTATTACAGTTGACGAAATCCAATAACATGATTTTCACACATGTAGACGAACACCGATTGATCCAAGGTAACAGGTGAGAGGACGGCAGGAAGAGCTTAGCAGAAATCCAGAGAAGCAGCTGGAAAGGATTGGCGGTGGAAGGAAAAGGCACGGAATACACGTCAGCAAGGATGAGGAGAAAGAATGAAACGAGGAGCGAAACACGAGGTGAAAGACACGGGGAGAAAAACGGGAAAAGCATGGAGGGCGAGCCAATCATGGAGGAGAGAGAGGGTGTGTTGTCAGGGGAAAGAGGAAGAGAGCGAGGGGTGAAAAGGAGGAGGCTGTTGTTTTAAGATCAGTACGGATGAATGCGTTCCCTCTCTCTGGGGAAGAGGCCTGCTGCCTTTCTCTGTCTGTCATTCCACCCTGTCTGCGCGGAGCGATCACCGAGGGCACGGGCCTCTGCTTTCACTATTATTTCCACGTGTGCTTTTCTGGAGATGCTGGAGCGAGTTTGGCAACCGCTGTTGTGCCCGATTCTTTCGGGAATATGCAGCTTACTAGTTTGGCATGCTGTCTCTCTTGTGTAATCGAGTTGCACTGTAGAAATTTTGCGGAAGTGAAATGCGTGAAGTGCGAGATTCCTGTGAGGAATATCATACTTATCATATCCTGCATTTATTAAATAATATCAAGAGTAAGTCATAGTATTTGTGAATTTTGGTATGATTAAAACCTTGGTGAAATCATATGAATTGAAAATAGTGACACACAAGTGTAAACATTTCATTCATTAATTTTCCTTCGGCTTAGTCCCTTTAATCATCAAGGGTCACCACAGCAAAATGATTCACCAACTTACTAGGAAACACCCATACACCCTCATTCACACACAAACACTACGGCCAATTTAGGCCCCGTTTACACTAATGCATTTTCGTTTTTAAAACACATAAGTTTTGCTATGGTTACGCCATCCGTCCATACGTTTAAGAGCGTCAAAGAATGGAAACGCTGAAGAGGCCGTTTTCATTCTAAAACCCTGCTGCTCCGTTTCAGTGTGGATGGTGGAAAACGGAGACATCTGAAAACGGAGGCGAGGCTGCTGACATTCGCCTCTCTGATTGGGGCTTTTCCTCAATATTAAGTAGCCTACACACAGTTAAACTTCGCAAGTTTGAAAACAGACTCCCGAGAACATATCGGTTAAATCTTCAAAGGGAACAGTGTACTTTATAACCTTATTCACATCCCCCTGGCTACATTGTTTCACTTTCACAACAATAAAATAAAAACATGAAGGAACTGCTATTTTCATTTGATATTAACAACTTAACAGACAGCAGAAATGTTGAGGCATCGTGCTGCATATATTACCGTGATGTTCACTGTATGTGTATTCATAAAACGGAGACCAACATTACTGCCTCCTTTTATTTTCATTGAAATTACGAAACATACCCTCTTGTTTGCTGAATATCAGTTTTAATAATCATTAATGGCCATTATAAAAGTGTAACGTACAATAAGTTTATACATTATAGAAAATAAAGGCAAGCATTTACTCAATATACAGAATGTAATTGTTAAGATTAATTATTGACTTATCTTTGCCTCAGCCAAAACACGTTACCCGAGAACAAGTTATAAAATCAAAAGACCAAAGTCGGGGAATACGTTGTTAGATATAGACAACAAGATTAATTAAATATCATGTTTAGCAAATACAGTGAGATTAGATCCAGCAGGATCCTTGATGACCACTCATCTGGGTAGATAGGCCGTTTTAAAACTAAAATGCACTAGTGTAAATGGGGCCTTAGTTTATTAAATTCACCTATAGTGCATGTCTTTGGACTCTGGGGGAAACCGGAGCACCTTGGCTGAAGCCGGAGGACCTGCGAGAGGAGGGAGCCCTTGATTGGCCGGTGAATAATTTGCATCATGATGCAGGAAATGCCTCTTTGTGTTATGCTTTTGCATGCAGATAACATGAAGAATTCTTTTCGGCTCACTATTGTTCAAAATGAGCCAAATCAACCAAATGCAACGGCCCATGATGTTAGGTTACAATGTCAATCTGACATCATGTTGACGTCCTGTACCTGCTGGGATAACACTAATGCTTTTTTTATCAAAATGATGCAATATACAATTTTTGGCCAATACAAAACTGCAATATGACCAAAAAAATAGCAAGACTTTGACCCTGTAAAATGAGTTATGTGAAAATTACTACACCCACATTATTCTTTAGATGCTAGAGTAAGTTTGGCAACTGTTGTACCCATTTCTACAGGGAATATGCAGTTTACTACGTTGGCATGCAGTCTCTTTCTAATTGCAAGAGTTGTACTATATAACTACGCACAAGAACTGTGCAAAATTTAAATGTGCGAAGTGTGAGATTAAAGTTGACAGCACCATGAGGAACTCATGCATAAAGGTCTTTCTAATGAGCTAAAGCTGGCAAAACAACAGCACTTTAATACGTGGCCTTTGTGTATGGGGCTTTTGCATGAGCTTGATGAATGACTAAAGAAACAACTCATTCAGAAATTGTCAAGGCATTGGCATCGAGACCACAACTGCATTAACATACTGCCTACATTTACACATCAACACTTATTCAGGATTCAAGCGTTTGGCCGACCCTGATGAGCAAGAATGAGAGCTATGCCAGTGCATGGAGTTTAGCCAATCATAACAAGGCTCATTTACATATAGAAGTGAGACAGAGAGAGAGGGAGGTTTGGGATTCAGTGGAATAGATGCGTGTGGAAAATGATCATAAGCAACTGCATTACATATACAAGATACGGAAGTATAGCGTCAATCACTGTTACTTTATATTTATTTATATGTGTATTGCAATAATAAACATTTATTTATATATATATATATATATATATATATATATATATATATATATATATATATATATATTTACATGTCTGACTTTTATTAAAATCTAAATTAGGTGTTAGCAATGTTTACTTTCAAGTATGTCACTCACTTTCCATAGAAACAAACCAAAACTCGTATTGAGAGTCCAAAAGCATTCACTGCATAAAGCTGTTAGTGTCACAATCTCAAGCGATCTAGCCCAATGGTCTCACACTCAATTCCTGGAGGGCCGTCGCTCTGCATAGTTCAGCTACAACCACCTCCAACGACACCTGCCTAATAGTTCCTTGTAGTCTTGAACACTTTAATTAGTTGGATCAGCTGTGTTTGATTAGGGTTGGAGCAAAACAATGCTGAGATGTGGCCCTCCAGGAATCAAGTTTGAGACCTATGCGCCCATGTAGAACGAATGAACTACAAATCCCATCATACCTGTATTCTCACACCTGATCCGGTCACCTTTGATTGCAAACACACACAGCTGAAGCTGTTCAGGACTAATCAAATGGGCTATAAAGAATGTGCACACACATTGTTTCTGAGTCTTGTTATACACTTTTGTGAACATTACAACGCATTTCTCTTGCCTTGCTGTGTTTGACCTTTGCTTTGTTTCTTTGTTAACGTATTTTGCTGCCTATACCAACCATTCACTTGTTTACCGACCATGCTTTGGATAGTCGTGGCCAGAATGAGGCTTTATGAAACACTGAAACAGTCGAAGCAAATATGTCCAAGTTTCGAAATGTTTTGAAACCTGTCTCAACAGTGACATACGAATGAACACTTTGCCTAGTTTCTGTGTCACTTTTCAGATGTGTTTGGTTGTGAAAAACGTAGTTTGCAGACTGAGTTGTCGGTGATTCTTATTATAAAGTCATGCAGTGTGAAACCCCCTGTCGCCGATCCATCTTGCAATGTAAAAAAAAGAGACAAAACGCTACCCCAAATAGTCACGAATTGTGAAAACATCTGTGACCCGACTACTTTGAAAATCGTCTAAAATTGGCATTGAATAGTCCAGATGATATGAAACAGGTGTGAGAGTGTAATCAGTGCAAAAGATGGTGGGAAATGGAGTCTGGGTGGTTTTTATGTATGAAAGTGTACATGTTATACAGACCTGGTGCTTTTATGATAGTTTTTTTTTCTGTCATTTTTGGCTCTCGACATCTCACTCTAATGCTCACTTTTATTGAAAGAAATGATAGCTGGGTGAATATTCTCCCTAACACCCCCTTTTGTGCTCGGAAGTAGAAAGAAACTCCTGTGGGTTTGGATCGACAGAGGTTTCATTTTGAGGTGAACTATTGCTTTAAAAAGCAAAATTGTCCTCTCTGTGTGAGGAAGCAGGAGCTCAGAGGGCATGCAGGGTGTGTGTGTGTGAGCGTTATTATCTCCTGTTGGTCATCATCAGCTGTCCAGCATTCTCCAGCATGGAGAATCACCCTCCACTGTCTCTTAGTAACCTTCAGTCTCTCTCTCTCTCTCTCTTCTCTTTCACCCTGTGTACTCTCAACCCGGCTTCTCATCTTATTACACCCTGCACTCTTTGACCATATTTCTCATGTCTCTTTCTTTCTATTTCTGAATCTCTTACTTTTTTATTTAACTGTACTGTACCTAAAGTTTTTTTTTTTTTTTGGTGTTTTCCTTATATTGTCCAATGGTGGTAAAGAAATAAAATAAAGCTGAAATCATTTCTTTGTTTTCCTTCGGCTTAGTCCCTTATTTATCAGGGGTCACCACAGCAGAATGAACCGCCATCTATTCATAGTCAGAAACAGGTGAATGGTCTATACAGGCAGCAATGAATCAAAATGAGAAAACAAGGCAAGGGTTCAAAGATGGTTAGGTTAAACTAGACAAGAAAACACTTTGTAGTGTTACAAGACAACAAGCAAAGTCTGTGTGTTTATGTGCTGTATATATATATGATCCATGTGATCAGTCTTTGAGCAGCTCCCAGCTCTGTGTGTGTGTAATCAAAGAAAAGCTTGAACAGGTGTGAGTGTGTGGTGCATGAGAGGATTTGTAGTTCCTTTGGTGGCATGATTGTAGTCCGGGTGATAGTGAATGTTCTCCAGCGATCTATCTGGGTTAGATCAGACTGGTGATCATGATAATAAAATAATAATTTAACAAAAGCAGTTTTTATTTCATTAAAAAAAAAAATTAAGTTACATTTTAAGTTTATTTATTTACATAAATATAACACTATAATAACTTAATAAAAGCAGTTTTTCTAAAAAAAAATATATATTTTAAAGTTATTACATTATTATTATTATTATTATTATTATTATTATTATTATAAAAATGTTTATCATTATCAATACTAAAATGTTTATTTATTTACTTATTTATGTATTTATATATATATATATATATATATATATATATATATATATATATATATATATATATATATATATATATATATATATTGCCTATAATAACAATATAGTAATTTAATTATAGAATAATAATATAATATAATATAATGTAATATAATATAATTTAATATAATGTAATATAATAACTTAAAAAATATTTTATTATATTTTATTTTTATTCCAGTCAAACTAAAATAAATACTTTCTCCTTGCTCTGTCAAACATCACAAAAAACAAATGAACAAACGAACAAACAAACTAACTAACTAACTAACTAACTAACTAACTAACTAACTAACTAACTAACTAACTAACTAACTAACTAGCTAGCTAACTAACTAACTAACTAACTAACTAACTAACTAACTACTTAATTAATTAATTAATTTGTTAATTAGTTTGTTTGTTTGCACTGATAATGTTAATTTTGGACTCTTCGGTTCTTCCTCCATCTTTTCTGCTGTCCTCCCCTTGAGTTTGTCATTTCTCATCTGTCTCTCTCACCCTAATCTTTGTCCTCTCTCCTGTCTCTGATTCATTCATCATCTGTGCCGTGGCCTCCCGGTGAAGGTTACTGGCTCGGGATGGAAGGATGAAGAAAACAAGAGGGCGGAAAGATGACCGCAGCGAGTGACAGAGAGGCCCGGGATCTGTCTTCTCTCCTCCTCTATCTTCATCCCTACAGCTGCCCATGGACTCCTCTCCGCATCCTTCTTTCCCTGTCATTCTTCTCTCTGTCTCTTGTGTGTTATGATAGAGGTGAAGGCAGGGCTGACAGCTGTCAAGCACTGACCCGGGAATTAGGTGCTAAGAGAGAGCGAGTGTGGGAGTCTCTGAAAGTGTCATGTGGAAAGGAACAGTTCACCAAAAAAAATGAAGATTTAGTGATTATTTGCTAAAGTCATTCCAAACCTGTGTGATTTTACTGTGAAACACAATAAGAGCATTTTTTGAAGCGATGTCTGAAGTAGGCAGTGTTGGGTTTAATTAGTTACTACTGTAATTAAATTACTGTTCTACAAAAAAGTCAAGTTTGTGATTAATTTGCATTAAATTAAAATGTACTATGAAATTAATGAAAAAAAATCAGTTCTGTGTGAATCTGTTCAGAGAAGCAGAGTAATTATTTATAGAATATATATATATATATATATATATATATATATATATATATATATATATATATATATATATATATATATACTGCAGAAAACCTATTAGAACCCGCATGAACCCAAGATTTTCAGAGAAATCAGTCAAGATTGGTGAAGGAAAAATCATGGTTTGGGGTTGCATTCAGTATGGGGGCATGCGAGAGAACTGTAGAGTGGATGGCAACATCAACAGCCTGAGGTATCAAGACATTTTGTGCTGCCCATTACATTACAAACCACAGGAGAGGGCAAATTCTTCAGCAGGATAGCGCTCCTTCTCATCCTTCAGCCTCCAGATCAAAGATCCTAAAAGCAAATAAGGTCAAGGTGCTCCAGGATTGACCAGCCTAGTCACCAGATAACATTATTGAGCATGTCTGGGGTAAGATGAAGGGGAAGGCATTAAAGATGAATCCAAAGAATCTTAATCAACTTAATCAAGTCCTGCACAAACACTTTGTTTATGTTTGCCATTCCAGATGACTTTATTAATAAGTGATTTGAGTCATTGCAAAGATCTATGCATGCAGTCCTCCAAGCTCATGGGAGTCATGCACAATATTAATTATTTCTCCACTGCACCATTGCATTACTGTACATTATTTCTATTAAGTGACAAGACCTTTGTCTAAGCAAAGTCTGACCTTACTGTCCTAGTAAAATAATTAAAAATCCCTAACTGCATCAGAACGGCAGACTCACTCGCTGTTTTTAAGAAACGACTAAAAACTCAACTTTTTAGTCTCCACTTCACTCCCTAATCTGCAATTGCCTCACTGGATATACCACTAACTGTACTCAAAAAAAAAAAAAAAAAAAAACCTAATGCTTTCCTTTTTAGACTTTACACACCTGAAACTTGCCTATCGCACTTATTCATTGTTGCTCTTATAGTTGTGTAAATTGCTTCCTTGTCCTCATTTGTAAGCCGCTTTGGATAAAAGCGTCTGCTAAATGACTAAATATAAATGTAAATGTAAAAATCAACGCATGATCTTATTTTCTTTTGGTAAAATAAGAGGCCTTTGCCTTTCATATAAGCCACTTCTGACACCAAATGATCAATTAGAATACAAGTTAATGTTTGTTGTTCTTTTGTCAGGTTGTATATAGTTCTATAAATATATTTGCAGAATAACATGATTTATCAACAAGAAAAACTTAGATGTCGATTGAAACTTGGTTAGACAATTACATATAATAAACAATTAATTGAGTAGAAATGTCAATATTTAGTATGTATAAAATATGTTGTCGTTATTACTGATAAGAAAAACTATTATATTCAAATTTCTTAAATGTTAATTTCTTAATCCAATAATTAGTAAATAATAACAAATACATTAATTAATAATAAATATTGAAATAATTGTAAGTTTTATTTCTATTGTGCATGCATTGAGATTTATAAGAAGTGTAAGTAGTATTGAGTTAAATAATTAAATTATGTGTTGAGTAAAAAGTAGGGATGGGCGACTTCCACCTATCCACCTTTATCCGGATGAACCAGAAGCTGTGGCTGTCATGCAGACTTTAATCTAAATAATCGAAATAAATATAAATTAGGGTGTTTATAAGCTGTTTTTAGAATATTCCTTTCATGTTTATAATTTACACATAGTACATAGATTGATCAACGTCATTATGTCACCATGCTAATATTTCCTCTGGAGTTTTACTCATCAACATCAGCTGCAAATCAGCAGTTTCACTTTCATTCAGCAACATTTTATTCATGCCCCCGTGACAAACTCTGACGTATTGGATGCGCGTATGAAGCAAAGACCGGTGGGAGAGTGTTGTTTTAATCAAATTTGATACCGCACACCAAACTAAAAGTAAACGTCGGCATTTCCCAGACAGCATAACAGTGTGTTTGGTGATGATGATGGCGGATGTTTACAGGTTTGAGGTTGTCCAAGTCGTTGCCGTCATGTGATTAGCGCTTTGAATAAAGGGGGAATTCATATAAAACAATGTGGTCACAGAAAAAATTCTATCTTGTGTTTGTTTTATACGGATTACAAAACCAGAGAACATTTGTTTTCAAGTTTAATTGATTTATTTAGAAACGAAATAGAGATTGTAAGCATTATGTAGATATATTTCTCATGTCTCTGAGATGAAGTACACTGTAAAAAATGCAGGGTTCCACACAATTCTTTCATGTTGTCCCAACACAAATTGATTAAGTTATCTTAACGCTTTAAATAAATTTATGTGGATTGAACATTATAAACTTAAGCTGTGCCAATGAAATCTCAAGAATTGTGTTGATTCCGCTTATTTTAAATAGGTAGTTTGAACGTTTTTTTTTTTTTTTTTTTGAGTGTATTCCCCAACTACAGAGGTTTCATAGCAATGGATCTGCATAAATGTATTGCAAAGACATCGTGCTGTAGAGAACATATATCGGGGCCAAACCCCTCCCCCAAAGAATCGTCAATAGCAATTGATGATTGGCTCCCTTACTAGAAGACTTCTTCCCTAGAGCGTTCACATCGACTATTGCATTTGCCCCATTCAAAACTATGCAAATGTGTTTGTGTATCCTAGCCTTTGGTACAGCTCGGACCAAACCAGTTCCAGATTGTAGGTTTTATCATTGCTATAATAAATGGAAGACTACTTCTTACGGTGGGCAGACATTTTACAGATGTATCGCAAATGATGAGATCACACTCATCCTGAGTCTGAAGCTTTAAAATGACAGGAAAGCATTGAATGAGCCCCAGCAGAAGTCAGTTTGAGTCTTTGTGATAACTTTGTGTGAAGAAAAGGACAAAAATAATGACTAATTGTCTTAGAACTGCCTGTGAACTCAAGATGCGGATAAGTGGAATGGAAGAGTGTTTTTTGCTGGTTCATTTCACTAAACTCATTGACCCAGTTCACAAATTACAGTAAATGATTCATTTATGAATCAGAGTTCATCGGATCTCACTGGAATAATTACTTTAGCTGACGTCTTTTCTTCACAATGACTTTAAAAAGGAGGTATTGTTGTGATGGGTAATTTCATGGTTCCTTATTAGTGTGGGTTGCAGAGAGATGCGGTTCAGAGTGTTCTGCATCTTTGTTTCAGCCATTTTTGTCAAGCAGTAGCAGTAGTGTCTAAAATGCATGTTCAGTTTTACATTTCCAAAAGTGCTGATATTCAGGAAAACAGCATTTAACAGTCCCTCCAGCATCTGAAAAATGTTTTTTTTTCTAACTAGAATGATTATGTGGCAAGTTTTTTGCAAAATGTGTGAACATTTTGCTGCATTTCTTCGATTGTTTTGCTGTGAAAATATACACAAATGTTGACATCTTAATTCTTTATCAAATGTTTAACCTCAAAAATATTAGATTTTTGTCATTTATATGAAGTGTACCATCAGAATTTCATAAAAATCAGACGAGCAATAAATTATCTTGTTTTTTTTTTCCAATTATTTACTGAATTCTTAAGCATTATAAATATTAACTCTGGTCAAAAAACTGTTGCTCCGTCTTTTATTTTCCTATTTCGTAATATTGAAGATTTGTCATATCGTAATAGAAAACTTAAAACAGTCCAGTATAGGCGGAGCAAACCATTACAAAGTAGTAGGATTGAAATCAGTAAATGCACACAAATAAACATATCAACATTTGTAAAATGTACATGACTTTTAGCACTATCAATAAATTATATTAAATAAAAGTATGGCTCTTACATAAAGGAAACACTAAGAGGAACTACTCTGTACTCTTTATCAAATAAAAAAATAAAACCAACGGTTTAAAAGTAATGCATGTGTTTTTTGTTTGACGGCTATTATTTACTGAATTCTCAAGCAGTATAACAATAAACTCCTATCAAAAAACTGTTGCTCTGTCTTACTTTTACTTTCCTATTTCATAATATAACTTAAACAGTCCAATAAAGGCGGAGCAAACCATTACAAACAAAGGAGTAGGGGTAAAATCAATAAATACACACAAATAAATATATCAACATGTGTAAACTGTACACGAATTACAGCACTATTAATAAATTATATTAAATAAGAGTATGGCTCTTACATAAAGGAAACACTTAGAGGAACTACTCTGTACTCTTACAGCTGCTTAATCAAATCAAAAAAATAAATCCAACGGTTTAAAAATAATGCATCTGTTTTTTGTTTGACGGCTATTAATTATTGAATTCTCAAGCAGTATAATAATAAACTCCGGTCAAAAAACTGTTGCTCTGTCTTACTTTTACTTTCATAATATGACTAAAAATAGTCCAATAAAGGTGGAGCAAACCATTACAAACAAAGGAGTAGGGGTGAACTCAGTAAATACACACAAATAAGCATATCAACATGTGTAAACTGTACATGACTTTCAGCACTATTAATAAATTATACTGCATCAAAATATGGCTCTTACATAAAGAAAACACTAAAACAAATTAGACTGTACCAACTGTTTAAAAATAATGCATCCGTTTTTTTGTTTGACGGCTATTTGAACAAGTTAGTGGATATAATGCAGCACATGCATGCTTACAGTATGTGTGTGTTTGTGTATGTGATGAGAGAGATAGATATTTATTTTGATTATTCTTTTTTATTTATTTATTTATTTATTTATTTGACATTGACATCACAATTACACTGGACAACCAAATGCATTTGCTTAAGTGTTGTAGTTTTTAATTATGCAGACTTAATACAGTGTTATGTAAAGGAAACGGATGAGTTATAAAAAAATGACTCCCCTCACAGTTGTCATGAAGGGTAATATTAGCTATATGAACCAAAATTGATCTTTATACCAGGCTTTAAATGCTTTTTTTCTGCTGTAAAGTTGGCCATTCCCACAGTGGGCTCAATTGAAATTTGCTCCATATGGAACCAGGACTAGCGTAATTTCGATAAATTGCAATTTCAGTTACATGCTCAACATTTGACATTTTTAGTGTGTTCATTTTTATCAATTTCTTTAAATGATTTGTTGTGTTTAGTTGTTTAAAATCCGAATAGTTCTCACAGATGTGTCAGTGCTCGGGTTGTCAGTCCCTATTGGCCTTTTAATCAGGTTACTTGTCCAGTCAGGCAAGTAGAATAGTCTCTCTCATGAGGATGACATTAGGTAGAGTAAATAACATGTAAAGAATTTTCATTTTGCGGTGAACTAACCCTTTAACAGTTGTGGTCAAAGTGAGATATTACATCTAATTTTCATCTCACACAGGTTTGAAACAGCACAAGGGCGAGTAAAGAGTGGCTGAATATCCATTTTAAGATGAACTATTGCTTTAAATTTAATATTATAGAAACGTTCTAGTAATTTTTATGCAGTCGATGGAGCTCAGATACAGACACCGGCACCCAGCACAAAGCAATTAAATAAAGCGCTGGTTTACATTACTCTCAATTTGTTTCAGAAAAGAGGGCCACTCACCTTAATAAATTATGCGATGGCTGTTTTTCTGTGGAGGTAATACTCGGTAATAAAGCTTGGAGTGCAAAAAAAAAAAACCCTGTTGTATTAAAAACCCATTCGTAGTTGATGAAAAACAATAACAAACATACACTGTTTGTGACATGCATTATGATACATTAAGGAATGGAAATCACATTTCAGCCTATTCCACTGCTTCATGTGTGAATATAATGAAGTTTTAAAAGAAAAAGGAAACTATTAGGCCTATTCAAACCTATTACAAAAAGATCACAATTTGGGACAATTAATATTAAACTTTTATATTTTAAATATATTGATTTTACTACTTAGAACTCCCTAAAACACAACCTTTATACCTTCTTTGACATTACTTTGCACTGCAAATAGTTTTTTGGCTTGTTTCTTGTCTAAATATCTCAAAAATCATGTATCAGGAGGCATTTAATTTAATTTTATTCTTCTTTTCAGGAATACATTAAAAAATCCAAATGTAGTGGGTTTTTTTCCTTAAGAAATAACAATAATATTTAAATAATCTGCCAATGGGGTAAGTAAATTAATAATATAAATCAATTTTACTTATCCAGATATATTATTCCGTAGTTTTACAGAAATTCTTACAAAATTTGTACTTCTTAATTCTGAAAAAAAACTACCTTTGTAGAAAATGCTTCGTGAATAATGTTTTTTTTAATGTTTTTACATGAAACAAGACAAAAAACTCTAAGAAAAGCTTATTTTTTTATTCAATTTATTTATTTATTTATTTTTTGCAGCGTGGTTATACAATATATCAACATAATATACTTGGTCACAACAGTGTCCGGTGGGAAAAAAAAATTGTTGTCAGAATAACTGTTAACCAATTTACACCTCTTACATCCTCTAAATGTGCCAGCAGAAAGTATGTAAACAGATCTGGTCATGTGGCATTGGTATATTTTATTTAAAACACTTTTAAAGCTTCCGATTTTTGTAAATGACACATTATTTAACTGTAATATGAGACGTATAATACTATTATGCAGTATGTTACTGTATTTTAAATTTGCATTGTGAAAATGACTGTATAATTTACAATAAAGATATACAGTTCGTTAAATACATACATAGCAAGATAAATGCTGCTGTAAATGTAAATACAGTGTTTTTGCTGTAATTGATTTAAAGGAATTTGCTGGTAAACTGCTTGTTTACAGTGAATAGACATGATCACAATTATGTGGCACAGGCCCAATATAATCCTCAGCTTAGATTTTTGTGATCCCGCAAAAACCTACTTAAACTGGCAGAGGTTTGTTTTAGGAACATATTACCAACAAATAGTGAATATTTTTTGTGCAATTCTTTGGACAACACCAAACAATTACCACAAAACTACTTAACTATGTCTATGATTTGGAATTGAATTTGCCTCACCTATCTATCTCCATGTGGACAACATTTCTGGCATGGTCAGTTTGCTCAGTAGCTCACATTGTACAATGTTATACAGTGCTCGGGTTTAAATCTGGAAAAGCATGGCTCTGCAAAAGAGATGGAAGCAATGTCAAATCAAGGTCTCTTTTGAAAACACTATTGGTTGGATTTAGAGAAAGTTTTAGGTTTGCAAGTGTACACTAAGGGATCTGTACCATAAACCCCAGCTACTTTTGGATGTTTATAATAAAGATGTGTATCTGAAACGTACAACAAAATACCTTAAGTAGCATATTTCTGATTCACAAACATGTAGACAGCGCCCTCTAGTGGATTTGTCATCTGAAATGTGCAATGAAACTAACCCATAGCAATATATTTAATGCTTCGCAAAAATGCAGATCAAGGCACATGTCTCCAATAAGCCTGGGCTCTGCTAATGTCTACATTGCCAGTTTAGGACATTACATACGCGACATATACAGTTGAAAAAGATTTTTTTCAACAAAATTTTAAACATAATTGTTTAAATAACTAATTTCTAATATCAGATTTCTTTTATCATGATTTCTTTTATATCTATTTGACTAGATATTTTTCAAGACACATCTTAAAGTGACATTTAAAGGCTTAACTACACTATTAGACTTTACCAGGCTTTTTACAGTGAGTAGCTGTAACCACTGTAATGGTTTGGTTACAGTGAGTAGCTGGCAACAGTGTTGTCAGAAAATTACTGTATAGAGCGGTAGCAGTAACTGGAAACTGCTTACAGGTAATTACTGTACTGTAGTGTTCCAACTCACAGTATTATACTGCATAATGGTGTTACTAAATTTAATCAGTATTTTTAAGTGTTATTAAATTAGACAGCATATCATTTCTTTAGACAAATGTATTTTATTGTTTTGGCAGCAAACAAATATACAACAGAAAATGTACAACAAAAAAAGGTGCGAAGGTTTGCTGTGCATCTTAGCGACCTAACTGAGGAGATTAGAATTTAATGGTCTTTATGTGTATAATATTTGGTTATTTGTCAAAAACATTACACTATTAGCATATGTACATTATGGAAATAGGCAATATCCAATGAATAAATATACTTAAATGAAAGTAACGTAAGAAGTTATATGAGGAGAGGCTAACTAGCTAACAACGTAGCCTTCAAGTACACAGTTCATGACAACAACAATATAACTTAATACAAAGACTTACAAATCCTAAAATCCATTCGAACACATTTTACTTACTCGTTGTAAATTCTTTTTCAAGGCTTAAAACATCAAACTCTGCATCTGAAGTGATAGACAGTATAGAGCACTCAGTAGTAAACAAGTCAAACACCTGGCTCTCTTAAAGGGCCAACATATTCTGAAAAAACTTTTTTCACAATTTTGTGTTTTGAATAAGACAGACATCCTGTGTATGTGTGTCAATGTCTAAATCACTGTTTTCTGCATTAAGATAAACGCACTATTCTATATATAACACAATAAAAGCATGACTGTTCAATGGTTGAACAGTAATTTACCATTTATTATCACAGTTACTACCTGTAATGGCTACACAAAGGTAATTACTGAAATTTATTCTTTGCACTACACAATCTCATGCAAATCCTGCTCGTTTTACAGTAAAAAATTGTTTCCTTTTATTACAGCAAAACACTGGCTATTTTAATAAGGCAAGGGCTAAAAGTGTAGGTTAGTTTTCAAAATAGGGTAATCAGGCAAATCATTGCATACAGTTGTTTGTTCTGTAGACAATAAAAAATATATTTGTATTGCTTAATGGGGTGAATAATATCGACCTTAAAATAGTAAAAAAAAGAAAATGTTTTTATTCTAGCTGAAATAAAACAAATAAGACTTTCCCGAAGAAACCAATAGGAAATACTGTAAAAAATGTCTTACTCTCTTTAACATAATTTGAGAAATATTTGAAAAAGAAAAAAAGTGCTAATAATTTTGACTTTACTGTTTAAGCACTTGGGTCAGCTTTCAGTCAGTGTCCTCACAATCATATGGTGGTAAAGCTCTGTGAAAGCCTGGCGTTTGCACGTCCTCTGGCACAGGTGCCAGCCTCTTACCAGGGCAGCTGCTCCCATTCGCTCAGCTCATCACAAACACCCCAGACGTCAAACCATTGCTTTTCTCATCTAAATTAGCAAACAATCATTTTTAATCATCTCTGCACACCTGGAATATGCAAATTATTATCACCTCCTTTTATGATTTTGGTGATTTAAAAAAAAAAATCCACTGACTGTCTTGGAAGTGAGAAGGTCGGCCAAGACTCAGCGCAGTTCAGCATGGCTCCAGAACGCCAACATTTCCATCCAAATCACGCCTTTTCTGATTTCTGAATCCTTTAACCTCAAATCGTCCTTTATTAATGTGAGACTTGGGCATGTTATCACACTTTTTATCACAGAGAATTAGTCTTATTTTATTAGCAAAATATGCACGCGTAATAGAGCAATAAATGTATGTTACATAGCATAAATGGATGTAAAAAATACAGGGGTTGGACAATGAAACTAAAAAGCCTGGATTTAGACCACAATAATTCATTAGTATGCTGTAGGGCTTTTTCTCAGCAACCAATACAGCATCAATTCATCTTGGGAATGAGAAATACAAGTACTGCACAGAGGCCAGAGGGATTTGCCATGATATTGCAGACCATATTATCACTGATCCACCACCATGCTTCATTCTGGGCATTCAACAGTCTGAGTGGTACGCTTCTTTGGGGCTTCTCCACACTGTAACTCTCCTGGATGTGAGAAAGACAGTGAAGGTGGACGCATCAGAGAACAAAACAAGTTTCAAGTTGTCCACAGCCCAAGATTTTCACTGCTGCCACCATTTTTTTTTTCTTTTTATAGCGCTTTTATTGTGTAAAAGTTGCTTAACATAGAAGTTCTAGTAATTAAAACTGTGTCAGTAGTCTTCAAGTTCAATTCAGTGTGTTTTAATTTTCACTGCTGAAAGTCCAAACACTGAAGTGCAAATCCATGGTTGCCATGTCCCAAATCTAGGCAATCTAGGCACCGGAGGCTAGAGAGCACTGGACGTCCATCGTGGAGAAGCTACCGGAGAATGCTGGACGTCCATCGTGGAGAAGCTGTAGGAATGAGATTCAAAACAAAAAATATGATGTAAACTTTTCTAAAGAAACTCATCCACTTATAGATTCATCCATACTAAAGCCTCATTCACACTATGAGCGACTTGCAGCGGCAAAGCGACAAGCGACTTCCTCAGTCTATGCAAGCCATATCAACCATTGGCAACCAAGTGGGCAACATTCTTGAGCGACAGCCAATCCAGTAGATCTCATGTGATCCTTTCTCTGCACCTGCAGAGGCTCCTGCAACTACATAACTCGTGGCTGAACTATCACAGTACGATGCACGGTTTGGGAAAGGAACGATGTAGTGCTGTGTCGCAGTTCCATCGTTTGAACCACGTTAGTTAGAATGTAAAACGCCCATCATGACGCTCTAAACGGAGTGGAGTAACAAGTTCTTTAGAGAAATAAAACATTGTATGTTTTTTTGTGGCAATTATATTGTTTTACAGGCATTTTTTTTAAAATCCATTAGGCTATTTGTTTTAGTAAAAACCATGCACTTGTTTTTCATATTAATTTAAATATATTTAAACGGCACATATAGGGCCAAAGTTTGCTTAATAAATATTATTGAGAATATTCCATATTCTAAAACATAAAACTACTTAACTAATGTGTTATAATCTCATATATAAATCATATAAATCATTAGTTTAATGGTTGTGATTTACAGTAGGCTATTTATTAAGAATAGGAAAAAAATCCTACTTAATAATAATATATTATTATTATTATTATTATTATTATTATTATTATTTAATTATTAATGTATCATTGTTGTTATTATTATTATTAAGTAGGACATTGTTTATTTATTTATTTGTTATACTTTTACACTACTTTAAATCTACTCATAGTTTTAAAACTTTTACAATTACACACTCAGCCACTGCAGAAATGTTCTAACCAACAGGCCCATACAGTACAGATACATTTCTTAATAAATAACCGAGTATAAAGTAAAAGCATTAACATAAGCTATATATTTTTTGTTTTCTCAAGCTTTGGAAATGTATTGTAAATTCCGCTTTTAAATAATAGATCACCAATAGCTTTCGTCATGAGCCATGGCTGCGTTCAAAATGGCAAATATGTTTTAAAAGTGCACTACAAAGGCAACGCAATTGTCAATATAAAGATTACTAAAACTGAACTGTAAAAACTACTTTAAAAGCAAATTACTCCTAAGAGAGATGAAATAATGCTTTTTATTTTTTAATAATTCCAAGTTTACATGTTGGAACATTATAAATTAATAGGGCATAGGGGTATAACTGGGAATAGAACAAATGTAAATGGACTAAGTTTGCCACATAGTTTGCAAATGTTTGTTGGAACGATGAATTTGGAAAACGCCAAATCAGCAAACTATGTTTGTAACAAGGAACTTGCAACCTTAGTAGATCAACCATTGTTTTCGGAAACGCACACCTGAGTGACAGGCAGCTACAAAGTCGCTGCTACTGTGAATGAGGCATAGCTTCTACTCCAACTGTATCGTGATTTGTTTAACATCGCAACCGATTTAAATCGTCACATATTTTAATACATTTTTAATCAATTTATCGTTACATCCTGTATGTATGTAATATAATTTCTGGATTTTCTATTTATTTTGGATAAAATAACAAAACAACTCATTACATTTATTACATTTAGTCACCAAATTATTTTAAATTTTGTATGCAAACATTATATTTTTAATTGCACGTTTTTTTTTTTTTTTTTATATTTGTTTCTAATAATTTTATGCTTTTACTTGTTCTCCACTGCCAACACAAATAAAGTCAAAACCACAGTAAAATAGACAGAAAATGAATGCTTATGGAAAGTAACAAAACATTTTAAATGGGAGTTGTGCTAAACAGTGTCTAGTAAATTGTATTGTCCCATCAACTAAACGAGCAGACTAAAAGTTGTCAGAATTTAGGAATCAATGTACATTTTTAAACTGAAGATGGTTAAAATAGCAAAACATATAAGTGTTAAACTTCTATCGTTTACTTATTCCAGCTGGATATATTCTAAGTTGCTTTATTTATCCGTGTTTGTAGCTCATCGAGTGTGACTTGTGGAGCATAAACAGTTTGAAACATGAACTGTCATAATGCTGATCTTGACCAATTAAGTTTGTAAGCAGTAAATCGACGTGCCGCCGGGGAGAAATGACACGCTGTCCAGCAAGAGGCATTTAGTGTGGTTACATTTCACCGCATTTCAGCTTTAACGGTTCAATTTCCAGACTCGGAGTTCTCCCTCCCTCACATACATGCATTAAAATGGATGGCTGTTATCTAACGTTAGACGCGTAACCTCAAACAGGGGGTGACTCTGCACGCATCAGTGCCCAGACAGTCTCCTTTAGACTTCATACACACCCTCCTGCATACGGGAGCAGATCTGCTTTCTTCGCCCTCTTTCTCCTTACTGCAATGCTAATCACTTCATCCACCAGCGCTGAAGATCTCGCCATGCTGGTAGGATCTCTCAGACTTTCATCTTGGTGAAGGTCATGGCCATTACGTTCTCTATTAACATTCTCCTTCTCACTCTCAGTCTCCCTGACTTCTTCTTTTTGGTCTGCTGTGTGTTTCTTTTTTTTTTCCCTGTCTCACTCTTCTACAGTCTTTGTTTCTTTTGTTAGCCCTGCTAGCTTGGCTTCGTGTGTACCAGGCTGTGAACGTGCCGAAGAAGCTTTTATCTGAGCAAAGTGGCCGCCGTAAAACAGCAGAGATGCAGCTTTTGTTTACAAGAAGTGTGTTCACCCTTAAAACAGGCTCCCTGACAGGCTGTTGCTTTATATTGACTCGCGGGCAAAAGGCTGTGATGTCTGAAAGAATGAAGGTGTTCTCTTAAATGTTTGGTTTGACTGAGTCCACTCGCGTGATCAAACTGCTTTCAGAAGCTTCACAGGGAATTGGCTCTTGGATTGCAGCATTGCCTTCTTGTGTGTGTGTGTGTGTGTGTTTTTAAAAGAATTCTGAAGAGATATGCGTTGTGGTTTTCCAACACAATCTAACGGAAATTCATTACTTTTTAATTTAGTGGCTAATTTGTATAAATTTGTATGATCTAATTCGTACAATTTAGTACGATTTGCTTATCCCCCAATGGTGGTTGGGTTTAGGGGTGTGGTTAGGTGTCACGCCTACTTTTTAAAATCGTACATTTTCATACGACCGAACTCGCACAAATTCGTACGAATTAGCCACTAAACTGTCAAAACGTAAAATACTTAAGTTTCCTCGTGAGATCAAGCTGGGTTTTCACAACAAGAAAAAAAAGCAGCACAAATGTTTTCAACATTGATGATCAGCCATGTAAATGTCATCAAATGTGATCCATGTTTCTGAGTTTGTAGGGAGAAAATAAAAACACCTCCCAAGAAATTTGACTATGCATAAAGCAAATGATCGTGTAAGTTGCTAAAAATGAAAATATCTGCGTTTCAAGTGTTTAAATTATTTATTTAACATTTTTTATCAGGATTTAATTTATTATTAATATTTTATTAATTCACAAACCCACTGCGGTTCATACTTGTAATGTAATGTTTAATTAATTTTCAATGTTTTCTCTTTGTTTAGTTTATTTTACAGCAGGGAAAAAAAGTATGGAACACTTCATGTTTTTTTTTTCCTGGGAATAATATTTCTAAAGGAGCTGTTGACATGAAACTTTGTTAAACCATATTTTGGATGTTAAACCATATTTTGGTTAAAAAACAAACAAACAATACTAACATAACAATGAAAACAAAACAAAGAAATCTGAAAAATTTGTAATGAGTTACATGTAATAACAATGGAATGACACAAAGAGGAAGTACTGAACTACTGAAGACCTCTCATATGGAGAATGAAGTCGCATGCATTAGTTAGATGTGAGTTTTTTTCACAGATTTCAACAGAGTGTTAAATTTTGATGGTTCTGTGGGTCTCGCCTATCAAATCTGAGCTTTAATTTGTATTTTACATTGGATTCAAGTCAGGTGATTGGCTGGGCCATTCTACAGCTTGTTTGGCTTTCTCTGAAAGCATTGAAGAGTTTCACTTGGCTGTGTTTTGCATCATCGTTTTGCTGAAATGTCCACCCTGATTTCATCTTCATCATCCTGCTCTAATGTAGATGTTGGACTGAAGCAGCTGATATTCATTTACAATGACGAAGGGCAGAGGGTTGCGGAAGAACTAGTGAGAGATTTCAGCTGCTGTCTGTTTCACGATGGGCTTGCAAAAATACAAGATATATCCAAGTGCAGCAATTGAGGTTTTAATAAAAAATACGGGGCCAGGCCAGGTACAAAAATCGAACAGAGACAAAAAGTACAACACAATAAACAAAAGTGAATCAAACAAAGTTTGAACAGGTATTCAAAAATATAATCATAACATGAAACAAAGTGAAGTGGCAGTGAGCAGACTAGGACCAGATAAGAGCCGGACAAAACAAAACAGAATCATGTAAACAGAGTGCGTGAGCAAACAGCAAAAATCTAAAGGCAAACTAAACACAATGTAACAAAGCTTATAAAGACAGCAATAATTAGACAATGACAGACAGCTTGAAACAGTTAGTGATCACGTGAACTACAAAACAGGAACAAACCAAAACATAACTAGTGTCCAGAAAAGCACAAGATGGCACTACAGCAGACGTGACAGTCTGGGCTTCACTGCCTTTCTATACCTCCCTTTCTTCATGTGTTCAATACTTGTTGCCTGTGTCGTTTCCTTTTATTACACATAACTTCATTTGTAAACTAATTAGATTTGTTTTCTTTGCATACTGAATATGAATTTCTTTGGTTGTTATCAACATCCGGTGAAAATTTCAAGTCAACAGCACCTTCAGAAATATGTTTTCTGAGAAAAATGGTGACGTGTTTAATACTTATTTTCCCTGCTGTATATACCAAGTTAGATAAAAAAGAAAAGCAGCTCAAATATTTTAAACATTTATAATTATAAGAAATGTTTCTTCAGAACCAAATCAAAACATTGCAATATGTCCTGACGGATCATTTGCGTTGAAGGCTGAAGTAATGATGCTGAAATATAATTAACGCCATGTTTCACATTCTTTATTTTTTATCAGAACTACTGAAGCCTTGGTGAGCTTAAAGAGATACATATTTAAAATATCTTCTGTAGTGTTTAACAAAAGAAAGAAACTTCCAACGGCTTATAACCACTTGATGAATTGAGTACATAGTGAGTGTATTTTCATTTTTGGATGAACTATTCCTTTAAAATATCTTTCACCCTAAATATTCCGTGTATTACATTAAATATTACATTACATGCATTAAATATTACAATAATATTAGATACTTAATATTACATTAAACTGAATTAAAACTGCTTGCATAACCTGAAAAAGTTTTAAGAATAGTTTTAAGTTCTAAGAAATAAATTAACTTAATTAACAGACCTGCCGCTTACTGGAAGTTTGCTCTTTTTCAGACCAATTTCTATAAACCCTAGAGATGGTTGTGCGTGAAAATCCCAGTAGGTCAGCTGTTTCTAAAATACTCCGACCAACCCGTCTAGCAACAACAACCATGTTACGTCCGAAGTCACTTAAATCACCTTTCTTCCTCATTCTGATGCTTGGTTTGAACTGCAGCAGATCGTCTTGACCAGGGGTGCTCAATCCTGTTCCTGGAGATCTACCTTCCTGTACAGTTTAGCTCCAACCCTGATCAAAGTCACCTGAACAAATTAAATAAAACCTGAAATCCACTTGATAATTACAGACAGGTGTGTTTGATAAGGGTTGCAACTGAAATCTGCAGGAAGGTAGATCTCCAGGAACAGGATTGGCCACCCCTGGTCTTGACCATAGCTGCGTTCCAAATGGCACACTATACGCTCATGCACTATGTACTTATGCACTTACACACTCAACAGGATAGTATATGTATGTAGTGGCGTCCCAAATGGCACACTAATGTTTTTTTTACTAAGCAGAAATTCAAACCGTTTCCCTGATGACGTTTGCCGGTTGCCTAATCAGTGAAATAAACGACCGATTTATCAAATGTTACCTGCCGTGAGTATAACCGCATTCACCATCGGGAGGCGCTATAATCACTCTTGTAGGAAAATTTTGCTTTCACCATCCAAAATAAATAAAGTAAATCAACATGTGCGTCCGATAGCTCCGCCCCTTTTCGCTACGTAAGCAAACCTGCGGTCGTTGAGTGCGTGAAGTTTCCATTGATACACACTTCATTTTAGCGGCTGAATGAGTGCATCATCCGGGTAATTAAAGTGCACTTATTATTTTTTGAGTTTTCAGTGTGGACACACTACTTGCACTATTTATACTACAAAATGGCGTAGAATAGTGCATAAGTATGCGATTTGGGACGCAGCTCATGTCTACATGAATAAATGCATTGAGTTGCTGCCATGTCATTGGCTGACTAGAAATTTGCGTTAACGAGCAGTTAGACAGGTGTACCTAATAAAGTGACCAGTGAGTGTATATTTCCACGCATTAGTTATTGCTCTTTTTTGTTTATTTTTTAAATATACATTATTACTGTGTTGTCATTTATTTATTTATTTGTCTGTTTTCATTAATAATTTCTTAATATCAAATCAGTTTTAGGTTTTTAATGTTTTATTGTTACTTTTCGGCATGTCCTGTATAAAGACTGGTCAACCTTATCCGAAATTCCCTTTTTCTTCACCTCACCTTTGTTCTATCTAAACAGTGTTCAAGTCTCAAAACTGCTGTTATCTTCCATCATCCGTTTCCTTCTTATCCAGTTTTCTTCACCTGTCCTTCACTTTTTCCATATCTGGACACACACTGCTCTTTTTTACCTCTGACTTCCTCATTTCCATCCATCCCTGGCCTTATCCCTGAATCCCTTCATGTTCCCCCGTCTGTGTTTTCCCAGTGTTCCTGTATCTCTCTCGTCCTCTGTTGGTCTCTCTCTCTCTCTCTCTTATATTCCCCAGTGTAATGAGATGGCTGTGTTGGGCCGGGTCACTGCCTTTCTCTCTATCTCTCTCTCTCTCTCTCTTTGAGAAACAGTATAGCGGAGTTAGGAAAGGGAGATTAGACACATCAAACCATCGTAGCCTCAATGCACACTGGGCAGTCTGGGTATTTTTAGATGACTGTTTCGCATTCCGCAGGTCCCACAGATTAAGCGTCAACCACACACACACACACACACACACACACACACACGCACACACACAACACATAAAGTGAGAGAACGGGCGGAAAGGTTAACCTGCATGCCAACCCACGGAAATATACAAACAGTCAAGAAGAAAAGAAATGCAGCATACTGTGGTCTATCGGTGTATTCAGAGGCAGACATAACATCCCTCTTAGAAGATGTTTTTCTTATTGCACATAAGAATTTGAGTATATTAATATTTCTTTTATGTTCAGTATGCCTTAAATGAGAAAAACATTTAATAAGCCAGACATCCACTGCTAGATAGGAACTGATAACATGTAACTTGGATTGCGTAATCAGATTTTTGCTCATAGATTAAGTACTCGTCATTTAATTTACTTGTAATAAGATTTTGGTTTTTATTGGTTTTATATTGCTAAATATTATTGACTTTAAAATGTTTTTTTTAATGTTTTTAATTAAAAACGGTTTTTATTCTAGCTGAAATAAAACAAAAAAGGCTTTCTTCAAAATAAAAAAAATATTAAAAGAAATAACGTGAAAAATTCTTTGCTCTGTTAAATATTATTTGTGAAACATTTGAAAAGGAAAACAATCACAGGAGGGCGGATCATTTTGACTTAACCTGTATATTCCAAGTTAGACAAAAAAAGTTAGATGAAAAAGTAATCTAGAAGTAAAGTGCCTAAAATGAGTAACCTATAATACACTACCTGACAAAAGTCTTGTTGTCGATCCCAGTTGTAAGAGCAACAAATAATAGCTTGACTTCTAATTGATCATTTGGAAAAGAGGCAGAAGGTAGATTTTTCTGATCTGTTGAACTGCATAGCAATCATCATAAATACTGCAGAAGACCCAAGATTCTCATAGAAATCAGTCAAGTTTGGTGAAGGAAAAATCATGGTTTGGGGTTACCTTTAGTATGAGGGCATGCAAGAGATCTGCAGAGTGGATGGTAACATCAACAGCCTGAGGAATCAAGACATGTGTGCTGCCCATTACATTACAAACTATAGGAGAGGGCAAATTCTTCAGCAGGATAGCGCTCCTCATATTTCAGCCTCCACATTAAAGTCCCTGAAAGCAAAGAAGGAAAGCAAGCTCTAGGATTGGCCAGCCAAGCCACCAGATATGAACATTATTAAGAATGTCTGGGGTAAGATGAAGGAGGAGGCATTGAAGATAAATCCAATGAGTCTTGATTAACTCTGGAGTCCTGCAAGAACACTTTCTTTGCCATTCCAGACCTTACTGTCTTAACTAAATAACTAAAATTGTAAATATAATCATCTTTTATATTTGGTAAAATAAGAGTAAACATAAATCTAAAGGCTTTTGCCTTTGATATAAGCCACTGCTGATGTCTTTCTGAAAGTTATTCCAAATATATATATATATATATATATATATATATATATATATATACAATGAAAATAAGAAATATACATAAAAAACTTTTTATACATATGTACATTTGACTTACACATTGATGTTTAACTGGGTTGACTTGTAGACACCTGAGAGTTCAGATGACTATTAATAAGTCATTTGAGTCATTGTAGAGATGTATGGATGCAGTCCTCTAAGCTCATGGGAGTCATAGACACTATTAACGCTTTTTCCACTGCACCATGACTTCATATTCTATACTGTACATTATTTCTGTTAAGTGACAAGACTTTTGTCTAAGCAAAGTCAGACCATAAGACCACAACCACTGTAACCGCAACATCACAGAGGAACTTCTTCTGAAACAAATATTTTCCAAAACACTGAATTCCCCTGACTATAAAGAGTTTGAGCGTTTAATTAGCTCTATTGCTAAATCTAATAGTCTAATACCTATAATATATAAGCAACAAACTTCCATAAAAGCATCCTATAAAACATGCAGCTTCTCAAAGGTCCCTCTTTTTATGCAGTTTTGTTTTCTTCAGGAAAAAATTTACATTAATGCTGTAAACTGTGTTTAATTGAGCTAATCGTACTTCACTGTTATCGGTAGATGAGCGTTAAACATAATTATATGAAATATTCCATTCTGTAAATGATGACTGTTCCATTTCTTTTGTGTGCTTAGATTCCATAAGGGCCTGTTCATAAGTGACTGAATTGGAACGCTCGACATAGGCAGCAAGTCAGCAGCACACAACGCAAATAGCACTGAAACATGAAGCACAATGGATATTCAACTTACTGTGCATTCCAATTGTTTGATGGTAGTTTTAAATGAATTGTACAGTATATTTGACTGAATAATCTTTTATATAGACAGTATTATGAGAAAAAAAGTTCTGAAATAATATGAAATGAGCTGTTTCTTATATTTCAATGTGACTAATCGAATACATTAGCAGTAACATAGCATGCAAAAATAAAACGATTTTTGCATTGGATTTTTTCGATTGGAGCCTAATAATCAGAGCGTGAGTATTTGTGTTGCACATACTTGTTGTTACCGAACAGGCTGGTCATTAGTGTTTGGAATTTTAATGCAAAGCCATTTCTAGGGTTCAGAGAGACTGGGCTGATGTTGAGCTCAGATGAGAATAAGGTAACTTTTTCCAGTTGATTCAATGGCTTTATATGATGAGAATTTTGGTGCTCTGTTTTGGTCAGAACTTGATATCTTAGGTCCATGTCTTTTGTCCACTCTCAAATATTATAAACAAATTGAGTAATTTAAGCAAATATATATTTTTGATTTCCCTTGGTTTTCTGGTTTTCTGATGGATGACCGCTTTTGAGTAACTTTCTTTTTAATTGAATCTCTGAATCAACTCAGATCTGTGGCTCTTCTTCATCTGACAGACTGGTCATTTTTGGGTTAAAACTGTTGCTTCCCCGACACTTCCTTCCTTCCTTCCTTCCTTCCTTCCTTCCTTCCTTCCTTCCTTCTTGCCTTCTTTCCTTCCTTCCTTCCTTCCTTCCTTTCTTCCTTCCTTCTTGCCTTCTTTCCTTCCTTCCTTCCTTCCTTCCTTTCTTCCTTCCTTCCTTTCTTCCTTCCTTCTTGCCTTCTTTCCTTCCTTCCTTCCTTCCTTCCTTCCTTCCTTTCTTCCTTCCTTCTTGCCTTCCTTCCTTCCTTCCTTCCTTCCTCCCTTCATTCATTTATAAAGAGTTCCTAATACAGCAATTGTACTGTACAGTTTCAACTTATGTATCCACAGTAGACGTGATTAGTGGCCTTTACTGTACTTAAAAAAAGTAAGTATATATGGTGCATTAAATTTACAATGTAGATGAAACATGGATGATTATAAAAAATAGGCAAAGTCAACAGCGTTTTTTTTTTTTTTTTAAGTTATCCCTTTAATCTGTGGGCTACTGTACATTTCTGTCTAAATTTAAGCTCATTAACCACAAACCAGTGTTTTACTTTTATTGCTCTCTGAAAATATTGTCAGGAGTTTTTATTTAAAAAATGAATGATAACTTAAATGCATATTCAGCAAATATTAGAAAAAACAAATTATTTTGTGAATTTCCTTCACATCCCTTGGGTGATTGTAATGAATATTATCATGCTAACAAAGTTATTTGTGGTGCTTGTCTATACAGAAAAAAGCCCCTGAATTAATTTTGTTTCTTCTCTGATATCTGGAAAACTCAAATCAAACTCAAAATTAAAGATGACAGGATTTAAATATTTAGGTGAATTATTCTTTTAATTCAGGAATTGTGGGGGAAAAAACAAATAATTTTAATCAGATCAAGAAAACACACCTTGGTATCAGGTAGTGCTGCACAATATATTATTTCTGCATATCTCAATGTAGTCATTTGCAATAGACACATTGCAGCATATGCAATGTTGAAATTGTACTGTTTGTAGCTTTAATAACGATTAATTTTATTGAATTATCCATAACGAAGACTACACTATTTTGCTAGTACTATTTTGCATTTGATTATTTAATTCCTGTTTACTTGAATATTGTTAAACTCCTCAAAAAACAATAAAAAATTGTGTATTTGAGTTGTATCTGTTGTGTTTATCCATGCTTGTAGGTTGTTTATTATAATTTAAGCAGTGTAAAATAATAAATTCTTTCCAAACACAGATATTCAAGTCATCAATTGTATTCATATCACAATACATATTGCAAAACTACTACTACTACTACTGCTACTACTACTTCTACTACTACTACTACTACTAAAACTACTACTACTACTACTACTATTAATAATAATAATGCTACTGAAAATTCTCTTGGATAAACAAATTTAATTCTTGGAGAAGCAGATTCAAAGAAATTCAGTTACATCGAGACTGTAAATTACTAAAAGAGTTCACCCCACATTTTTTATTTACTCATCATTTACTCAACCAAGTGGTTCCAAACCTTTATAAATCTTTTGTTGTTGTTGTTGAACACAAGAGAAGATGCATGTTGAAACATTTTAGAAACATCTAACCATTAACTTTTATAGTCAATGGTTACAGATTTCCAACATTTTTCAAAATATATTAATATATGTTAATTATTATTATTATTTACAGAATATTGCAATGTACGATTTTTCTGATACCGTGCAGATCTAGTACGGTACCAGGTGTTACAGGGTCTTAGATGGTGCCATTTGAACGAATTTATGTTGGGAGCACTATGATGTTGTCTAGGTAGACAGCTCATTAGGTTTTGGAACAAGGCTATTGTATGACAGGTGGGACTGTCGGTAAGTAGAGTAATTAACACTGATTAGATGAGCTAACGATGCTTTCACACATTGCCTGTGTGTGTGTGTGTGTGTGTGTGTGTGTGTGTGTGTGTGTGTGTGTGTGTGTGTGTGTGTATGTGTGTGTGTGTGTGCGCGCATTGAGTATTATTGTTTGTTCTTTCGTGCGAAAGTGAAAAGTGGAAAAGTAACAGCTGTGGTGGGAAAGACAAAGAAGCACGCTGGAAGTGCATTTCAGCATTTGCTAAAATTCTCTGTGTTTATAGTTTAGACTATAGCATTAAAGGGATAGTTCGCTCAGAAATTAAATATCTGTTATCATTTACCCACTACTCACTTGCCCTAAATAATGTTTAAGGTTCTTTCTTCTGTAGAGCACAATAGAACATACAGAATTTTGACTGACGTTGGAAACCTGTAATACTGACTATGAAAGTCAATGGTTAGATTTTTCTAACATACTTCAACATGTTTTCTTTTCTGATCAACAAAAAACAAGATTCATACAGGTTTTGAAGCACTTGAGGTTGAGTAAATGATGAGTAAATAAAATTTTTTGGTCCAAACTCTTTTATTAATATTAATATTATTATAGAGTAAATGATGAGAAGTTTTATAGATTAGTTTTATAGTATTATAAAGTAAATGATGAAGTTTTCCATTGAATATAAACAGAAGGCAATGACTCCATTTACATGCACATAAATAATGTGATTATGTCCAATAATCAGAATAAGAACTTAATCCTGTTATGACATGTTTACATGTCAAGATTGAACCTCTTTGATTTACACGCAACTTACATATTCATAGCATATTTAACCACATTCATTTATATTCATTCAAATCGCATTCCACAGATGGCACGCTGGAGACAAAGTGTGCACCCTCACAAGCACATGCAGTTAGAACAGAATGTTAATAGCATGATTATATACAGTGTACAGATGCCTGTATCATACCTGTCAACCCTACCGTTTTTCCCGGGATTCTCCCGTATTTTACAGTTCTATCCCGCTACCATCCTGTATAGGTATTTTCCCGTATTTGTCCTGTATTTGTAATCTTTCTAAAAAGGGTGGCAATAATATACACAACACTTACCGCCGAACAACCAGGGGATGCCCCTCGCTTTTAAATGTGAGTCTTTTCTGTGATTTTGCTTTATTTAGGCATAAAAACACTTTAAAATATATATATACTGTATATAAAAATGTCGGGATTCTCTTCGTTTTCATTACAGGTGCTGTGGCCCCTTCTATGCAATCCTCAAAACAGTCATATAGCGGTGCGTGACTGTCAGCTGATGTGCTCTATAGTGATAGACGCAATAGATAAATAGATGTCGATCTTGGTGTTTTTTTGTTTTTCAAACACAACTAATTTTGTCTTAAGTAACGTTAGATGTATTGTTAGATGTGTGCATTTGTAAAGTGACACCTGTTATTTAATTCAATCAAATGAAAAATCTAAATAAATGAGAGATTTAATCGTTGTTCTTTAATCAGAATGTGTAAGTTGTACAGTAAGGAACAGATTAAAGAGATTTGATTGCTTGATTCTATTTCTTTATAATAGCTATTAATTTTAATAAGATGAAATGTTTGCTAATTTATTTGCTGCTAAGGTAAACTATTTTTTTTCTTTTATAAACAATACAACATATCACTGACCGTTTAACTGTTTGTTTACAATGAAACAGCTGTAGAAGAACATATTTAGTGATTTTTTTTTTAATTATTTATATTTTTTTGGGGGGGGGGGGGGGGGGGGGGAACATACGTTCTAGTATGTAAAACATACACTCACCGGCCACTTTATTTGGTACATCTGTCCAACTGTTTGTTAATGCACATTTCTAATCAGCCAATCACATGTCAGCATCTTTAGCATTTGGGCATGTAGACATGGTCAAGACGATCTGCTACATTTCAAACCGAGCATCACAATGTGGAAGAAAGGTCATTTATGTGACTTTGAACGTGGCATGGTTGTTTATGGGTCAATGACGTGACGCTCATTTTTTTGTGTCCATGTCTTTTAAATAAATTCAAGTAGGTTACAGTTTCAAAATAAATAAGCAAATTACTTGCATACATTCTCTATTTTGAGGACCAAGTTTAATTTTTTGGTTTTAATCCATTTTAAGAAAATTTTTAGGGGATTATTGCAAGAATGTCAATGTGGTGTAACCAAAAAAAATTGGTACCAAATAGTTTACCTTGTTTAAAAAAAGTGAAAGCCTCAATGAAACATTGTATCGGCTAGTCTGGCATAATTTTACATTAGACATATTTAATAGTAAATAAAGGTAAATATAGCACAATTGTTTTAAATATTATAATTCATTTGGGGAATTTTTTCTGTCACCTCAAATTTCTGAAATGTCAAGATGGTGTAACCACCATTTATTGAGCCATTTTGTTAATATTGTGCACAAGACAGTTAGACAGGAAATTGAATCACAGAGAAGAACTCTTGATAAGACTAATTGCTGCATGCAAAGGTTAGTAACTCTTTTTAAAATGTGAGATACTTTGACCTTTTTAAGGTATGGTCAGCTATTCTTAGATATGCATGTCAAATGGTAAGACCCCAGAAATGCACTGATAATTGTTCATAATTATAAAAATAAGTATTATATTTAAAAGTTAAATTTGAAATATTCCCACCAAGCCCATGTGCTTACATAGATGTTATTGATAATGCCTGTCAAATTTCATTTTAAATTGAAATGTCAAGGGGTGTAACTGGTTACACCATTTGACTCGTATAGCAGGAGTCTTTCTGTCAGGGGTCAATTTAGTCAAATATCATTAGTTCATGATGCTGATCAAAAATGCGACATAAATTAAACTACTATTTGTGTTCATAGTGTAGATTATTTATTTATTTTTGTTTGAGAAATAGGTGCTTAATCCACAACCTTACTATTAAAGCTCTGTAAACATAGGATAAAATTATTTTACTGCACAACATGAATGTTTTTTTTTTGTTTATGTTAATCCATGTTTATATTCACACAATATAATGTACACACTCTCTCATTCACACACACATTCATACACTACAGTCAATTTAGTTTTTCTAATTCACCTATACCGCAAGTCTTTGGACTGTGGGGGAAACTGGAGCTCCCAGAGGAAACCCATGTCAACTCCACACAGTAAGCCATCCTGGTCCATCTTGGACTCAAACCAGCAACCTTCTTGCTGTGAGACAACTGTGCTAACCATTAGCCACTGTATCACCCTCCTTTGAAATGTTGTAAGTATTTTTTTTCTTCTTGAGAAAGTCTTATTTCTTTTAGTTTGGATAGAATAAAAGCAGTTTTTAAAATGTTTAAGCAGTTTTTAAGGTCAATATTGTTAGCCTTCTTAAATACAGAACAAACCACAGTTACCCAATGACTTGGCCAATAGATCTTACTTGCCTAATTAACCTAATTATATTTTTAAATGTCACTTTAGGCTGAATACTAATGTCTTACAAATTATCTAGTCAAATATTATGTGCTGTCATCATGGCAAAGATTACGGAAGAAATCAGTTATCAGAATTTAGTCATTTAAACTATTTTGTTTAGAAATGTGTTGACAATAATATTCTCTCTGTTAAAGAGAACTTGGGAATTTCTTTTTTAAATAAAAGAAAAAATTAACATGGGAAATGAAACAAGGTTGACAAGCCTCTATAGACTGAGTGCACACAGCCTTAAGTTTTGGAGGTTTTCATACTTGATGCGCTTGCTGTTGTACTATTATTATTAACAACTGGAGGTGACTCGGAGGAACTTTAATGATGAAAAGTTGTGAAGAACAAGTCAGAAGTTGCTAAACAAATGAATTGCAGTTGAAATCAGTTTTGTTTGGGTTTTTTTACAGCATGTCTGATAAAAAATTTTCTTCTGGAGAAAGTCTTATTTGTTTTATTTAGGCTAGAATAAAAGCAATTTTTAAAAGCCATTTTGAGGTAAAAATTATTGGCCCTTTTAAGCTTTTTCCCCGCGATAGTCTACAGAACAAACCATGGATATACAATAACTTATCTAATTACTCTAACCTGCCTAGTTAACCTAATTAAGCCTTTAAATGCTACTTTAAGCTGTATAGAAGTGTCTTGAAGAATATCTAGTCTAATATTATTTACTGTCATCATGGCAAAGAGAAAATAAATCAGTTATTAGAGATGAGTTATTAAAACTATTATGTGTTGAAAATGTGTTGAAAAAACCTTCTCTCTGTTAAACCGAAATTGGGGAAAAAATAACAGGGGAGCTAATAGCTCAGGGGGACTAATAATAATTCTGCATAATTCTGAAGTTAACTGTATAAAATAAATAGTTTGTGGATAAGTTGTGGATACACTCATGAAATTATTTGTTGTCAGTCAGTCGTGTATGCTTACAAAAATTGGCCTTTAATCCCAGCACCAAGGCAACAACGAGTAAGCAGCAGTTCTTACGTACTAGTGATTTACGTACAGTGTTTGGCAAATTGTTTCTAAATAGCTTAAAAGTAAAATAGTGGATTTTTTTCTAATATCATCTACTTATTTTTATTTTAATTAAGCCAACTGAAAAGAAACAGTGATGGAAAAGGTGTTAAATGTTAAACATGTTTCTTTAGTTTGTTAATATTCTATTGATGAGGGCCACACATTTAATGTAAAGGATGTTATTACTTGGTGTATTAAAGTTCAGCAACCTGGTTTCATTGTTCTAAACACATTTGTCAATGACAATCCCACTGAAATTGTTGACTTTCATTCTTAATTTGAATTGATTTTAATTGTCTATTTCAAAATCTTTGGCTGTAGAAGCAACACTGTCAGGTGGTGTAACTGGTTTTTGTCAATTGGTGTAACCAGTATTTTACATAAAAATATAATTATGTACATGGAAATAATGTGAAATTAAAATTAAAACACTTAGTTTTGTGTAATAAAATAGTTTTTAACATTTTTTTACATAATTTGTCAAAGATTATTTAGAAACCAGAAGTGTTTTTAGCATGTGTCTGGCCGAATATTGCAAAAACTCATTAAAATGTACATTTAGAGATAATGCGAATACAATAAATGTTATTGTGGTATTTTAAAATGAAGTATTTATTTCAGTGTGTACACTTGCATATCATCTAGGAGGAGTAAATTATTTAATATTTCACAATTTTTGGCAGTTACACCATTTGACATTTTCAGTTGCATTCAGTCTTAATGTCTGTAAAAAATGGTGTAAATGTTATTTTTAATTACATAAAATCAACATGAATACAATCTGTACATTTTAAAATATCTGACGGATGCTTTTAAATCAACTTTGTAAAAGATTTTTAAATTTCCCATCTTGCCAAACCTGTTTTGTCACTGACCCATATACCAAACGAGCTGGTCGTAGTATTTCAGAAACTGCTGATCTACTGGGATTTTCACGCACAACCATCTTTAGGGTTAACAGAAAATTGAGAAAATATACAGTAAGTGGCAGTTCTGTGGGCGCAAATACCTTGTTGATTTCAGGGGTCAGGGAGAATGGCCAGATCTCAATCCAAAAGAGCACCTTTGGGATGTGGTGGAACGGGAGATTCGCATCATGAATGTGCAGCTGACAAATCTGCAGCAACTGCGTGATGCTATAAAGTCAATATGGACCAAAATTTCTGAGGTTTCCAGTACCTTAGTGAATCTATGCCATGCAGGATTAAGGCAGTTCTGTAGGCAAACGAGGGTCCAACCTAGTACTAGTAAGGTGTAACTAATAAAGTGGCTGGTCAATGTACATGTAAACACTCTCAATGTTAGATTTACACCCACAGCAACACCCCGACAGCAGAGCTGAGCAGAGGGATGATGTTTTTTTTAAGAAACGCACCAAACTCAGCACAGCACTAACTGAACAACCCACCAGCACCTTGATTTATGTCTCCCTGCCTGATACAGTGCTTCAAAAGCAGCCACACAAACACAAAGCAAATGGATTACATGTGTACCTGTGCGGACTGTCACTTGCTCAAGGATATGATTATAACCCTGGTTCTTCACTCAATCAGGCAGGAACCGCTCGCATTCTTCTCAAGGGTCTCTGGTGTGACTTTTGCCCCTGGAGTTATTCTATGATTAGCCTTTGAGCAGGAAACTGAACACGAATTGCTATGGGGCTTCTATTGGCTCCTGAACTAATAACCAATTTGTTGGCTTTTATGTGGTGTGTGTATATATAAATGACTATATACACACAGGTGCGCGCATGCTTTTTCAAACGGTAATTGTCATCAAAATATATCCCAAACGCCCAGCATGGAGCAAGGCGGGTGTTTGATGTGAATGTATTCGCTGAGGGGGGCGGCAATCATTTGCCACAAGCAAACAAACATATTGCGCATTGCAGCAGCTGCTCGTATATAACGGCTGCAGTTCACTTTCCGTAGTCCCTGAATTTATGGTCCATTTATGGTTTAGTAGCTTGATTCATTGCGAAATCCTAGCGCTAATGCTCCTGGCAAGTAACAGTCCGGCCTCTGAGGTTCCCCTCAGGGTGTGGGTGGATGACAGAGCCAGACGAGGATTCACTGTTGACTCCCACACACACACACACACACACATTGACACGGGAAACAGTATCCTACATTAATCATTGCAAATGGGATTCAAAGGGGTGCCACTTGCTTCGCATTTGGTTTGGATTCTTGTGTTTTGTTGTGGCAGAAATGAGGCTTGCATGTCAGATGTAAATTCTTGCATCAGGCTTTTATTCCAAAGTGTTGCCACTTTTTATTGACTGTAGAGAGGGAATTTCCTTAGAGAAAAAAAAAACATGTTAATCCCTTTATATTTAGCAGTATTAGTAGAGTTTGACCTTTAAAAAACTCAAATTGAATACGCACAATGTAATCATGGCTGCGTCTGTAATCGCGTACTACTCGGTAGGTACTGCATTTGAATTTGAATTTACTATATTGAATATATATATATATATATATATATATATATATATATATATATATATATATATATATATATATATATATATATATATATATATCTACTATATTGAATTTACTGAAAAGTACATTCTATATAGTATGAATGTGAGTAGTATGAATGGAACTCGGATGTACTATATTTGCCACTTTGTCGTGATCACGTTTCCTACCTGCATCAGTTGCATCACTTTACTCCCATTCATGAATTTTCTTGCAGTGCAACATGGCATAGTGTAGCGTTTATTGCATGCGCACTTCAGAATCTCGTCGGAATTAGTTAGTCATCTGGGTGCCTCTCGCATGCTGTTTTCGAATTCTCTGAATTCAGACATGCCACTCAGCTCGCATACTGTTTTTAGCGTACTATATAGTAATGCTGGGCAATATATCTAGTACTGAGGATATATCGATATGATTCCCCAACACGATGCGGGATTATCCAATATCATTCATATTAATATAGGTTGTATTTGTTGCACTCCAAGGTAGCACGCGAGCTCCACTCCCACAAATGTGCGCATGCACAAAGGAATGATTCACTCCATGAGTCATACAAAAGATTTGTTCAAAATGTATGAATCGTTCAAGAACGACCCATCACTGTAGAATTAATTTTAGAGTCATTTTGAACAAATCTTTTTTTTTTTTTTATTGATGGTTAATTTCACTGTGGTGACTAATGATAGTTGTGAGGAATGGGCCCAAAGAAAGTTTACAAAAAAAAAACCCAGATATACATTTTCTATTTTTTACCTGACAGCAAGAAGGTTGCTGGTTCAAGTTCCGGCTGGGTCAGTTGGCCTTTTTGTGTGGAGTTCGCATGTTCTCCCTGTGTTTGTGTGAGTTTCCTTCGGGTGCTCCAGTTTCCCCCACAGTCCAAAGACATGCGGTGTTGGTGAACTGAATAAGCTAAATTGGCCTTAGTGTATGTGTGTGAATGAGAGTGTATGGGTGTTTCCCAGTGTTGGGTTACAGCTGGAAGGGCATGCACACTGTAAAATATGCTGGATAAGTTCACGGTTCATTCTGATGTGCAGTGGCGACCCCTGATTAATGTAGAGACTAAGAAAATGAGTGAACAAATACATTTTTTAGCAAATCGTGACTTTAATTCATTACATACTTCCTCAATTTTGTTAATTTTTAGCATCAAAATAAAAAGACTGCACAGACCAGATTCATGCATGGGCAGTTTTCATGGTAAGTCATATTTAGGCAATCACTTGGGGTTTTATATGCTTTGAAAATTCACACATTGGTATTACCTGATGACCTCTAGTCATTTGTAACAATTGCAGTGGTTGTCTGTGATCTTAGGGTGCTTTCACACCTGCCTTATTTAGTTCGATTGAATTGCACTAGAGTTCGTTTTCCCTCTTGGTGCGGTTCGTTTGGGCAGGTGAGAATGCAGCAATCGTACTCGAGTGCGCACCAAAAGCGAACCACATAAGCGTACTGAGACCTGCTTGAAGAGGTGGTCTCAGTACGCTTTCAAACGATTTGTGGTGAGAACATGAACTGAACTAAAACAGGTCCAATCGAAAAAAGAAGTGCGCCTTTTGGACTAATCCAGCTGCCGTAGGCCGATGCGCTGTGCATTATGGGATATGAAGGAAAAATATTTGTTGACAGCACATTACCAACAGAGAGAGGGGAAAACATTACCTGATGGATCATTGGTAATATTTCTGTAAGATGACCATGTCGCACTTTAGCTAAATTAACGACATTTTATGTCGGCCGGTTTTGTTTACTTGTGGGAGTTCATTGGCATTTTCCCGCACGTAAATTCTAACCAATCGATAAGCAGTTTAGGAAATATGTTTAACAACATCTGGCCAATGAGAGATGTGGATTTTGTCAGATGACTGCATTTTGGTTCGTTTCACTGGTTCCGACCAAAGCCAGCAGTGTGGTGTGTAAACGACCCAAAACGACCCAACAATGTATTATTTATTGCCCTTGGTCCAGACCAAATGAAGCGAACTACAGGTGTGAAAGCACCCTTAATTTGGGACAATAGAGCAGTCTCAATCCTGGGAAATAAAAGAGAAAGACTTACTGAAGGTTTCAGTATTACATGTTCTATTTTAACTCCATGTAAAGTACACACACTAACCACATTTTCTTTATCCGTGGTATTTCCTAACACACACTTAACTTCTGGCACGAAACCTAGTTATGCCAGGCCTTTGTTAACATGCAGAGAGAGAGCAAATGAACCCTCAGGGATATGTAAAACAAAGTATCCCTGGACGGCTTCCCAATACGTCCAAAGAAATCTGCGATAATAGGGCAGGCATTCACATTTATCTGCAACCCCGCAATCAAACCACAACCCTCACACTCCATTTCAGAAGCCATCCTATTTGTAAGGTATCCAAACACTCCCAGTAATTTCGGCGCTGTGCTTGTCGAGCTTTCGAACCCAGGCTAATTTACGGCGCCATTACCAGTTTAGCCGGACACTAAGAGGAACAGTTGCTCCCTCTGACATTTCTTACCTCTGAAGAGCCATTAAGACAAATAGCCTCTCGCCTTCTCCGCTGGCTTGATGAAGGACACTGACCTTCTGATGGGGGCCTTATTTGATGTGAACCTGATAGCACCATCTTTCCAGCAGACAGATCCCACCTCTATTCCCAGAATGCCTTTGGGAGACAGTTTGATGTAATGGGAGTTATATAAGTTAGATGTACATTCTCTCAAGAGCCGAGAGCAGAGAGAGAGGTGACGAGAGACAGAGAGAGAGTCTTAGATGGTTGTAAATTTTTAATTTATTTGGTGCAGCGGCAGCTTCTGTGTCCTGCCCTCATGCACTCACACTCTGTCCCTGTTGAACTTGAGCCACGACAGCCTCAAACCGTACGCATGGGTCTGTGTTATTGTGTACAAAGTGTAAATAATTACTCAAAGCTTTCTGGTCGGGCGCCCTAGCTCAGGGGTGTTTGTGCAGTAATTTCAAAAGGTTGGTTATTTTCGTGATACAATCAAATATTCATGGCGGATAGAGGCCTTCCGATGACGCAGCCACTCGTGGAGATGAGGCGCTCAAACAAAGACATTTACAGAGGATAAGCGCATTTGATATGTTTGAATTACTGCGCATTAGTTTAAATCGTGTTAATCTGTACTTTTAAAACGCTCTCTTAAAGGTCAAGTGTGTAATTTCAGAACGACTAAGCTGAGTTTTCAAGATGGTTTTGGGCTATTTTCCAATTATCAGACTGTTAAAGATGGACTGAAACCAGGAGAATGGAGTCAGATTCCAACATCCATTTGATGGCCAGTCAGGGTGTGAATTACAAGGGGGTTAACCACAAAACAAGATGCAGGGGGGTCAGCCCTTTAACTAGTGACAAATAGTTTGCTCAGTGTCCAAAAAAAAAAAAAAAAAATCATTCAAATGAGTTCATATACAGTTGAAGCTCAAATTATTAGCCCTCCTAAATTATTAGCCCCCCTTTATTTATTTTTTTCTCGTCAATTTCTCTTTAATGGATTTTTTTCAACACATTTCTAAACATAAAAGTTCTAATAACTAATTTCTAATGACTAATTTATTTTATTTTTTGTCATGAAGACAGTACAGTATATTTTACCAAATATTTTTCAAGACACTAGTATTCAGCCTAAAGTGACATTTAAAAGCTTTACTAGGTTTGTTAGGCAAGTTAGGGTAATTAGGCAACAGTGGTTTGTTCTCTAGACAATCGAAAAAAAATATTGCTTTTATATATTAATATAAATATATTGTTATAATATAAAAGTAATTGTATAAATATGTTTTTTTTTTTTTTTAAAACTGCTTTTATTGTAGCTGAAATAAAACTTTCTCCTGAAGAAAAAATATTATAGTAGATCGTTACGATCACCAGTGATCTAGCCTGTGCAGATCGGTCACTATATGAAATACAACTCCATGAAGTTTTTGCACTCACACGCCAGTTCCTGATTACTCACACATTTGGATGCTCATGATGGACTGATTACTAGGACTATAAAGACATCTCATTCACACACACTCTTTGCTGAGTCTTGGAAACCATAAGTGAGCGTAACAAAGCATTTTCCTTGTCGTGCCTTGCCTTGCCTTGTTGTGTTTTGGCCTTTGCTTTGTTTTACTGTTGATGTTGTTTTGCCGCCTGTCCCGATTGTTCACCTGTACTCTGACCACACTTTTAAATTATATGCTACTGTATGTCCCTGTTTTGACCTTTGCCTGCCTGATCATTCTTAATAAATTGCCCCACATCCTATTGCTACAGAAGTACTGTAAAAATAAAACATAATTTGGGAAATATTTGAACAAGAAATTTACAGAGGGCTGATCATTTTGACTTCAACTGTACATTTGACCATCCCTATAACGTTTTATACCATTGTTAATGCATGACCGCACACTGCAGTCTATGCGGGAAAATATTCACTGATTGCCATGCTGTGCATGTAAAATATTACAAACAAAAGGCACAGAAAATAGTGCTAATCATTTGAACCATGCACCACACAAACCATTTGTCAGCTCGGCTCCAAAGGTAGCACAGAGTGAATTTAAAGTGACCAGCATACAGCCCCAAAATTCCAGCACGAAGTGCTTAAATTAAAGCACAAGAGTGTTTCAGCATACATTACAAGTGATATAAACTATTAAACAAAATCTTTCTCTACAGCACTGATGTAGAGAGTAGCAGAAACATTGTTTCATTTCACAAATTGCCAGCATTCACCATGGACTTACCGTAGTAACAATACTATTGTGTTGAGGTAGAAATGTGGTTTTATTATCAATTTGTTTTCCTTCGGCTTAGTCCCTTATTTATCAGGGCTCGCCACAGCGGAATGAACTGCCAGCTTATCCAGTATATGTTTTATTCAGTGGATGCCCATCTAGCCACAACCCAGTACTGGGAAACATCCATACACACTCATTCACACACACTCATGCTCTATAGCCAATTTAGTTAATCCAATTCACTTATTATTCAATCATTCAGTTTGTTTTCGGCTTAGTCTCTTTATTAATCTGGGGTCGCCACAGCGGAATGAACTGCCAACTTATTCAGCATATGTTTTAAGCAGCGGATGCCCTTCCAGTTGCAACTCATTACTGGGAAACATCCATACACACTCATTCACACATACACTATGAACAAATTTAGCACACCCAATTCACCTATACCACGTCTTTGGACTTGTGGGGGAAACCAGAGCACCTGGAGGAACACAAACACAGGGAGAACATGCAAACTCCACACAGAAATGCCAACTGACCCAGCCGAGGCTCGAACCAGTGACCTTCTTGCTGTGAGGCAGAGGTATTGTATCGTATCGTATCGTATCGTATCATATCATATCATATCATATCATATCATATCATATATTATATTAAATTATATTATATTATATTATATTATATTATATTATATTATATTATATTTTTTTCAGTGATGGGTTGCAGCTGAGGGCATAAAATATATGCTAGTATAGTTGGCGATTCATTCCACTGTGGTGACCCCAGATTAATAAAGGGACTAAGCTGAAAAGAAAATGAATAAAACATTTATGAATTCTATTATATTAATTATAATTTTTAAAATACTATCATATTTTAGTAAGGAAAAGTGGTATATATTCACAATATTATTGTAATTATGTCAGTTATTGCCCCTTTATATTATTTGAACTGTTTTTCATGGGTTATTTACTGTAGGGGTAATACTTGTAGCTGTTATCCTCTACAAATGTATAAAAGGTGAGACTGTAAATGAAAATAAACGTACATCTGCATCCAAACTCAAGTCCTCAATGCTCAGTTCAAGCTGAGACAAAACCTGTAAAATGAACTCTAATTTCTATAATTTAAGTCAATTTATTACTGAAACATTTGTCAGCCATAATGGATTTGTAATGCGTTTAAAATGGTAAAACAACTGTGAATAATTGTGTGGTGGTGTAGGTTGTGTACCCTTACATTTTCAGTTTGTTCTTCTAGTAAACTAGGTTAGTCTAGAGCCTGTTATGTTGTTTAATGTGACTTTTACTTAGTGTTGGTTTTCCGATTGATTGATTGATTGATTGATTGATTGATTAAAATTTAAGTTTCTCTTTTGTTTTCTATGATTTTCCTTCAGCTGTATTTAAATCATAATTGAAGCATTCCTATTTAAGTGGCCTTTTTGAAGTTTTTTTTTGCTTTTTCTATTTTTCATTGTTCAGCTCAGGAGCTCATTACTTTCCAACTCTTCATCTTGTCCGCAGTCAAGATTTGGCCCCTGACATTGCTTAATGTCATTGTAATTAAGAACATTGATGTATTTCAGATATCATTAAAGTTGCCTCAGTTTTATTCATGGGGGGTTATACTGAAGCACACTGTGCTCTTATGTAGCACTCGTTAGGGATGCATAATATATTGGGATGAAAAGGGTTATGGTCTAAGATTAGAAATTTCATTAAACTGGACATACAGTATGTCAGCCAGTATTGGATATTTAATTGACCAATTTTTTGCTGCTTTTACATTTAGATTTTTTTGCTATAAGCTAATGTTCCAACATTATATTAATGTTACAGCAAGAAATTTCTGTGATGATCCGGGGTTGCCACAGCGGAATGAACCGCCAACTTATCCAGCAAGTTTTTACCAAGTGTGCCGCAAGCCTGCGTTTGAGTGAAGGTCTCGGCCGTTAGATCGCCCCCTGGGGGCTGGCTGCAGTACAAGTCATAAAGCCCGCCTCCTCCGTTTTAATGAAGGAGACTTGAGCCCAAATAAAAAAAAATATTACACTTGCAATAAAATGTCCCGAAAGATGGTTCTGGTGGATTAAGGCACTGGTTATTGTGCTGAAATAGGTGCAGATCTTCATTTTTGTAAACAGTTTGTTTTTAGCAGTAATTTAATGCTGGGCGTGTCATCGTGATTGACAGCTGTGATTGACAGTTTCTCAAAGCAGCGCGTCTGAGCTTCGGCAGGGGACTGAAATGTTATTATTTGATTTCTGTGTTATTTTACCATGACAAAATGAGTTCAGAATTAAACTATAGTTTCTAACATACATGATCCTGGTGGAACACTGTTTATTCGCTAAGTTCAGGGCTTTTTTCGGGCTTTATTAGTTTGCTGATACACGCCTAGCCACCCAGATAGCAAAACACAGTTCCGGCTAGATTCTCGCCTGCCGGAGACTTATCTCTTAGAGCTCAGACTGACTACCTCTGCTGGACCTACTCCGGATGCCTGGACTCACTACCCGATTCCAGCCCGAGTCAATCGAGCCAGATGCGGCGGCCGTGCGAGCCGGCGCTGCCGCATGCAAGCCGGAATCAGCCCGCGACGCCGCGAGTAGGTTATGCGCTGCGGCCTGGAGCTGGCGCGATTGAATATATAAAACCCTCATATTTGTTAACGTTATTACATGCATTTGTGTTGATATGACAGCAAACGCATGCTGAGAAGTTCGGGGGGCGTGGTTGATTTTACATAAAGCGTTTGGTTGGAAGCTCGACATGTCAAGGCTCCAATTTCAGCAGTCTTTTGCGACATTTTGTGCCCATCAAGCAGGCGTTTTGCCCTCAAGGCGTTCAATGGGAAAAAGGGCTGTCGCGTCGTCCATATTTTTTACAGTCATTGGTTTTTACGCAGCGGATGCCCTTCCAGCCACAACCCATCTCTGGGAAACATCCACACACACACTACGGACAATTAAGCCAAGCCAATTCACCTGTAATGCTTGACTGTGAAGGAAACCGGAGCACCCAGAGGAAACCCACGCGAAGGCAGGGAGAACATGAAAACTCCACACATAAATGCCAACTGAGCCGAGGTTAAAACCAGCGACCCAGCGACTTTCTTGCAGTGAGGCGACAGCACTACCTACTGCGCCACTCCCTCGCCTTCTGCACTGAAAAAAGTGTTGCATGCAGAACTGTTGCAAAAAATTGATTTATGTTGAATTTAAACAAACAAATTAAGTTTAATAATGTTCAACTTAATTTGTTTGTTTAAATTCGGCCCAAATAAATTGTTTACAACCACTAAACGCAAAAAAATTTAGTAAATCCAAGGAATTATCTTTGAATAATTTTTTTCAGTGTGTGATGTCCATTTCATAACATGTTTAATGGTTTCCAAATTGCAAAACACTTATTTACAATATAATTTGAGCATTTTAATTAATGACATTGATTGCATAATTTTGCCCGCAAAACAGTATTGTAAATAGACCAGGGGTCCGTTCTTCGTACCACGCTTAAATGATCTAAGATGATTCGGCAGATCCTGGATCTGTTCTTCTTGATAACTGATCTCTGGCTAATTTGGTACTTCAAACAAGTTCATGAATAAGATTAAAATGTCACGGAGAGAGAAAAGACAGATTGCCTACACTGTTTATTATCCTTATTTTGCAAAAGCACACATTTGTTTTCATTGTGAGTGCACACAATAAAAACTAGACACTTAACAGATTCGATTGATGTATTGATCTTATCTGTACGATGAAAACTGAAAGTATAATTGAAGTTTATTTCAACATTATAAGGAAAAGACTGGTCAAAACGCGTACACGTCGTCTTCGACCCCTGGGGGTTAATAGACATAGATTTTTATGTTTTTCCTTGGGTGCTCAGTCATTCCCGTGTGGTGCCTAAGCTGCCAGTAAAGTCCAGCAGTACATCTGTTCACTGACTCTGTGTGTAAATGCTCTGCTTACACACTTTGTACTATAAAATCATCGCAGTGCAGTTTGTGTGCTGTCCAGAACAGATGGGCTAAATTAAAACCCAAAATAAATCAGTTGCTAATCTCGCATTCAACACAAAGACAATCCGATTTCTGCATTGGTGCGATTGGTGCATCTCTAATGATGATGCTTTGTGTTTCACATCTGAATCAGGCAGTCTCTCTCTCTTTCTCTCTCTCTCCGTCTCATTGTAAAAGAGGAGAACGAGAGCTCACACCTCCATGTGTCAGACTTCCTGAAGAGAGTGGCGGCTCCCCATCGCATTGTTCACTTCAAAGACAACGCTGCTCACTCCATGCTCTTTGAACAGACACAAGTGGGTCTACTGTAATTTGTCTGCCAAATAAAGCTCTCGGAGAGCGACGCGTCTGAATGCACTACTGTAAGAGCTCAGCCGGGGATGAGACGCCTCTCAAGCATAAATAATTTACAGACTTATAAATGTTTGATACAATTGATTAGCATATAATTGTTCTCATAATGACATCTCTAGTCTACAAGAATTGGTATTATATTGATTTGCATGCGCCCGCGTGAGATGCTTGCAAATGTTTGGTTTGTTTCTTGCGTGTTTGCGCTAATAAGATGTTCTTTCCCTGCCGTTTAGCATAAGATGCTTTACATCTCATTTCAGACTAAAGAAAAGATACAACATCAGCTGGATGTACAGTGAATTGCATGCTGTTGAAAAGCCATCTTAGTGCATGCTGTCTCGCTAAGAAAAAAGAAGTGGAGTGAATGAGTTTATATTTTTTTTTATGTTCATGGCCTCTATGAAAAGCTCTATGAAAAATCTCTTTGGAGCCAAACATGTTGAGGTTGGAAACCCGAGCTGTTGTCCACACAAACAAACATGAAAAGGTCACACACTCTCATAAACGTTCAGTCTGTTGAGTGGGCGATGTTATCGGAAACTACACTTATTCACTTATTATTAAAGTGGCCAACATCAGTGCTAGCACGAGCCTCAGTTTTGGCTTGTTGTTTCTGGTTAATGTGTGAATGCAGTGTAGGTGAAGCATCCAAAGAACATGCCTTTATTTCATTACCTTGACAGTATTCTGATAACATGAATACTTTTCCAATTACATTTATTATGTGGTCGGTCGTCCTCACAAACAGCATGTATGCCCAAAGAATAAATAAAGAGTAAATAAGTGTTTTTCATCCACGCATGAAAAAAAAAAATACTGTAGTAAAGTATAGTATATATTTATAGTTTTATAGTGTATGTACTTAGAACCCTACTTTTGTAAGTGGAAGTGTATTATACTACGTGTGTTATAGTATTTACAACTCTTAATACAGTATTTTTACAGTAATTTGTTACTATTAACCCAGTAACTATAGAATTACTTCATCAGATTAAATCCAGTACTTTACTACAGTATTTGTCATATTGATATGGACAGCTAATCAGTTTTTTAGCTATAGTTAGAATACTATAGAGCAGAACATATTTATATAGTACCATGTGTATGGTAATTGTCGAATCCGATTCAGTTATCTATGCTAAGCTAAGAAATCAGCTGAATGGATTTTAAAAAATGGTAAAACTCAACTGTTGAATCGTTTTTATTACTTGCGATAGATATAATTGTTTTTCATTCTTCCCAGAGATGGGTTGTGGCTGGAAGGGCATCCGCTGGGTAAAAACATGCTGGATAAGTTGGCAGTTCATTCCGCTGTGGCGACCCCAGATTAATAAAGGGACTAAGCCAAAAAAAATTAATAAATAAATAATTGAATGTTTTTCATTCCTGCATGAAAAAATAGCATAGTGTGTTTTTGTGCATAGTGTTTTTGTAGTACATCTTGTACTTCATTTATTTTTAAATCGACTGTGTTGGTGTATAGAGCCAAAAATATTACAGTTCTGTCAATGTCCAAATATTTGTGGACCTAATTGTATAAGTATATGGTGTATATACAAGTAAGTAAACCCATTGTAACTTGGAAGTTGTTAAGCTGACTTAATTATATAGTTATTTTACACATACACACACACACACACACACACACACACACACACACACACACACACACACACACACACACACACACACACATATATATATATATATATATATATATATATATATATATATATATATATATATATATATATTTATATATATATACTAAATCCTTTAAGCAAAGTCAAGTAGATCTCTAAAAGCAACAACAGGTTTACTCAGTTATTTTAAGTAAAAACTAATCACTGTGTAACAGTGCACTCAGTCTTTAGTACATTTAGTACATTTTCTCAATGACTAATAATTTCTCAGCTTTAGTCTACGCTTGACTACTGTACCAGACAAAAGACGATCGCTTGAGCACCTCTGCGGTCTCATTGCAATGCATCACTGCTTATTTGCATATAGTTAAACACTGTTACACTCTGCTCAACCGCACGGAATTGCCAACAGCGGCTATCTCTCAAAGCCCTCATTGAAAATGAATGACTTATGGCCACTTTGTTGCTGCAAATCGCTGAACACTGATACTTAGAAACACATTAAGGTGCAGTTAGAAGCAAAACACTGTGTTTGGCTTTATACCCTAAGTGTTTTATCAGAAAAAAAACCATGCTTCTCAAGTTTCAGCCATTACCACTAAAGATGCAAGAGTCTTTTTTTTAGATTCTCTAGATTATGTACGGCAGACACTCGAGAATCTTCCTGTCTCTGTATCTCAGGCTGTCTCTCTCTCTCTCTCTCTATCCACCCATGTGAATCATTCGCGCATTGCCCCCGGGAGTGAATTTTCTGTGTTATAGCTTTAACCTTTTACAGGGAATCCATCACAGTAATAGCCAGCCAAGACTGCGTCAGATACCGTTTTTGCAATGTTTAAAGCTCAGAAAGCAAACTGTGCACAGAGCTGCAGTTGTGTGATAAAAACATATAATGATGCGAGGAGCCTGCCGGGGAGGAAACCAAATAGTTTGGCATAGATATGGGAGCATTAGCAACTTTTATACAACTGTATGGGTATAGCGAAGACATTTTTAAAGTATGGCGAGATGCTAATCGTTCATCTGTGTGAAGGATGTATGTAGTGTAATTGGTAGTTGGAAAGCGTATAATAGTATGTGTTGCTTGTTTGACAGGCAAGTGTACTGCGGTGTAATTTAGCTGACAAAGACAGCTGAATTATAAATATCAACATAAACAAACCACACTGCAGCTGCTAGTACAAAGGTACATGTGCTGTCCTTGCAGGCACAGGACGTCAATTTTACGTAGTGGCATTTTGGGTGGAGATGAAAATCAGGTTGATGTCAGAACCCAACAACAGAGCGACATCAGTGTCCAACGTTGGATTTTGGTCACTTTTAATTTAACTTAAAAGCAACCAAATATTAACTTCTAATGCAGATTGACGTTGTGTGGACGTTACCACTGTGAAATCTATCAGACATTGGATTTTAGTTGCCAAATTCAACAAAAAATGTCAGTATTTGACGTCAATACAACATTGGTTCAAGATGTTGACTCAACGTTGGTCAATTTCCAACACAAATCCAACCTAAAATCAACCCATTATCAATGTCATTTGACGTTGTCATTGGACAACAAAATAAAGTTGTTCTTAGATACCTATCACAACCTGAATCTAACTTAATATTAATGTCTTATGACTTGTGTGCCTTCTGGGATAAGCCACAGCTATATCACCCTGCAGCCCGAGACCGTTTACTCACTGAAGTTAAGCAGGCTGAGCCTTGTCGGTAACTAGATGGGAGACCACATGGGAAAAACTAGTTTGCTCTTGGAATTGGTGTTAATGAGGCCAGCAGGGGGTGCTCAACCTGCGGACATTACCTGCAAAGTCCTAATGCCCCAGTATAGTGAAGGGGACACTATACATAAAACCGAGGTCCCGGCTCTCTGTGGTCATTAAAAATCTTATGGCAATTCTCATAAAAGAGTAGAGGTGTAACCACATCTGATCACCTCATCTCCACTATACCAAGAGCTAGTGTGTGGTGAGCGCTCTGGCACTGTTGTCCTGTGGCTGCCGTCACATCATCTAAAGCCGCCTTTCGACTGCACACGACATTTTGACACGACTGCCGAAATACGCCCCCTTGTGGCAGTCGCACAGAATTTTCAGTTCTGACGTGCACCATGGGGGGAGAAGCTGTTCTCGCAGTGTCCGAAATAAAGAAGTGCAAGAGCCATTATTCTCTGTGCGTTCACCATGGTTAAATGAATAAATACTAGAAACTCATAGGGCGCTAATAGATATTAGAGGGCATGTGGAGATAACATAAAAATAGTATTTTATTACTTTATTACTTACATTTATGAATAGAAATGTTTTTTTTATTTATTTTTTTTAATATAGACTTTTTCTGATTCATCACTGGAATACATCACATCCGGTCGGCCGGTCACATACGGTCTAGTCGCAGGAGTTAAAATATTTCAACGGATCCGCAGCTCAATTCGTATCTGAATTTTTCGCATACGGAGATGATCACAACTCCACGCAACTCCCGGATTACTCTTCATTGGAAATGAATAACTTCTGTTCTGTCGGTTGTCGTCTGTTGTGTGCAGTGGAAAGGAGGCTTAAGTGCATGCTGCACACTGGTTGGTGGTGTGAAGAGACCCTCCCCCATGATTGTGAAGCTTTTTGGGGTGTATGGCCCCAAAACACAATAAATTCGCTATATAAATACACATAACAATACATTACATGTTAAATGTAAATGTAAAAAGAGATACGCATTTGCTTATATATTATATTATATTATATTATATTATATTATATTATATTATATTATATTATATTATATTATATTATATTATATTATATTATATTATATTATATTATATTATATTATAATTTTGACTTATTATTTCTAAAAACAAGACAATTTAATTTAAAAATAAGTGTGTTTTTGCTCAAAACAAGCTAAATAATCAATGCGGTAAGCAAAATAAATTGATTCGAAAGTGAAAACAAGACTATTTTGCTAACCTAATTGTCAGATTATTGGCTTGTGTTAAGGAAAAACTCACTTAATTTTGATTTATTTTTCTTTAACCAAGACAACATGTTTTGCATGCCTAAAAAAAGTTTCTTCATTTAAGAATTTTTAGATATTTGGACTACAGACAAGACAAGAAAAAAAAAAAACAGTTTCTTGCAGTGTGCATTATATTACATTATATCTATTAAAAAAGGCAAAACAAATCAAAATACATTGTATTGTATTGAATTATGAAAATTAATATACGTAAGAGAAACATGGCAACCCAGATATTGAAAGAATAACTCAAAACAATATAATAAGATTAAAATACACAAATAAACAAATAAATACAAATTACAAGGGATGAAAAGTAAAACCCGAAAGGCAAATGAAATAAATCTTCTGTAACAATTATTTTTTAAAAATAAAATAAATATAGAAAGTCACACCAAGGGAATTGATCCATAACACGTATGGATGGATAAAGTGCATAATTTTGCGGTTTTCTTTAGCATTTGTTTGGAGATTTTGGCCCGGGGGCATTTTATGCTGACGGCTGTTTATTGTATCCTCAGATGATTATAAGCTGGATATCTTGCTTCTATCTATCACTTTTATTCCTCATCTTCTGGCTCTCTCTCTCTTTCTCTCTCTCGGTCTCCCCCTCCCCGCTTTGCCTTCTAACTAACAAGGTTTTCCTTCCCACTGAAAAGAGAATGATGATGAGACAGCAGAATGGGAAAGTGAGAAAAGAGAGGAAGAGGGAAAACCATTACTCCGTTTTCACACTTCAATACATGTGCACATCCCCGGGGGAAAGCTTCATCGCTCCCTCGCTCTTTCTTTCTCTCGTCTGTGGGTGTCACGGGGCAGACATATAGTTGCATAACCCTTCACCTATACATTATGAACACTGAGGAGCACACACAACGATACAACATTATAAACCCACATGTGCATTAGACTGTTTTTGTTTGGGAAAGCTGCCCAATCTCAAACACATCTCAAAGGATAGTTCATCCCGAAATGAGCACTTTGTCACTGACTCACCGTCATGTCTTTCCAAACCTGTTTGGTAGACTTCTTTTTCTTCTATGCAACAAAAGAGTTTCTGAATTGAGCTGGTCGCATCTTTTGCATGTAATTACGGGGGAACTGAGGCTTTCAAGCTTCAAAATGGAAGCAAAAGTAACATAAAAGTGGACTTGTGCACCGTCTTCTTAGGGTGTACAATAGCTTTGTGCGAGGATGAATCTGAAATGTATTATGTTCTTGCAATTCTGATATCGTTGTAGCTCTGCTGAGTTTTTGAGAGACGTTGTGAATCTAAGAGCTCATTCACACCAAACGTGTCTTTTTAAAAAAATGCAAGACACAATGTTTTCAATAAAGCACAAGAGTGTGCGGACGCACTCATAGGGCTCTATTTTGATGGTCCATGCGCAGAGCGCAAACGCTTTCAGGGCATGTCAGAACGCATTTTTGCTAATTTAAGGATGGGAAAACCTGCTTTGCGCCATGGTGCATGGTCTAAAAGGGTTGAGTTTATTTTCTTAATGAGTTAGAGGTGTGTTTTGAGAATAAACCAATTAGAGTCTCATCTCCCATTCCCTTTAAAAGCCAGCTGCGTCGCGCCAAGAGCGCATTCGCTATTTACAGGACGCAAAGTAAGTCTTAGTGGAAAAAATGAGCATTTCACTAGCAAACAGTTAACAGTTTTTAACAGAAAACTGTTAAACAGAGCATCTACTGCGTGAGAATGAGAGATAATGGAACTACTTTCACATTCGCTCTTGGATAGGGAAACCTTTACGCACAGACATCAATTAGTAAATAATTAATTTTGTTTGTTAAGCGCAAATATTCGTTTCAAAACTATTTCTAAATTCAGTTCTAATTTCCAGCAAACGAATAAATGAATAATAATACCAAAATGTGCTCAAAAACCTGAGTTATATCCTAAAACACATGCTGTGCCCAATATAGTCTAAAACCTGACAGGTGGGCAAATCTAAGCTTGTTTTTAATAAAACAAATATAAATATGGATATAATAAATAATACTGCTAATAATAATAATAACATTATACAAAAGCAAATTGTTATGAATGAACTGAAAAAGCCTCCCGAGATGAAGAAGACATAAAAGCAGTGATTTTTCATATTTATGTAGGCTAGAAAATAATATGTTTTGTAATACTTTAATCCTTTATATTTATATCCTATATCTATTCTTGTTATATCCTATATATATCCTTAATATTAAAATTTTTTCATATGTAAAGATATTTGCCTATTGCTCTCTTGTGCGTATTAAGCAGTGCGTAAGCAAGGTGCAACTCTGCGCCGAAGTTTAGACCGGTTAGTTTTGGTCTATTGAAAAATTTATTATAGTTTCTCAAAATACCAACGTGCCAGCGGTCCGCCTCAGACCGCCTCCCTTTTTAGGCCAGAACGCCTATGGGCACACAAATCAGCGCTAATGCATTTGCTATTTAAACAGCGTAGCGCAATGCCTCAAAACGACTCTTGCGCCAAGCTGAAACTACCAAAAGACTATTGCGCCGCGTCTTGCGCCACACTGCGCCAGGTGTATGATAGGGCCCATAGAGTGTCTGTAAGCAGAAACTTGGAACAACCCCCCACCTCCGAGTTCTTCTGATTGGTCCACTGCTGTGGAACTTACAGTAATGAGCAGCACTGCTTGTGAAAGTTCTTTTAGCTTCACATTGCATGTAAAAAAAACATGGTGCTCACATGCAAAGTGCTTTAAAAGATGCAAGTGTACTATTCAGATATGTTTGACAAGCACGTGTTTACATTGAAAAACAATAGATTAGTGCATGTTATGATTTTGCCAAGTATGCGATCCTGGATTAACATCTATGTTGATCCTGGAACATCATTTTAGTTCGAAAATGTTATCCATACCAATTCTCTACCACTGAACCCAACCATGACTGTAAAGTATTCCCAAAATCAGAGGAGAGTAATAGATAACAATCATGTAGAAGTGCATAAACCTAACCATAAGCCTAAACGTAAACATATCCCTTAATTCTGATTGGCTGATTAGAATGTTGTTCCAGGGTCAACATGAATGTTAATCCAGGAACATGTCCTACTTGGTGAAATCAGGTTAACGATAGATAAGTAGTGCATTGGAAAGGAAAAACACATTTCATGTGTTGCACTCTCAGATTTAAAGGTACAAAACATGTCACTGAGTCATTACCTTTTCAAAAGGTAAACTTTTGTACCAACCAGGTCCACAATTTGACCCTAAAGGTATAAATTAGTGCCTAAAATACAAATGTGTACCTCATTGTAGCCTAAAGGTACAAAAGTAGGCATGATAAATACAAAATTTACCTTTTGAAAAGGTACTGTCCTAGAGACATGTTTTGTATCTTTATTTCTGAGAGCGTAAAAGTGTGTTTACACTTTGCATGTTCAATTAAAATGATCTCTAGTATGATTTGAAAAAGTGTGAATCCTGCCATTAAAACTAGCAGAACGAGACCACTGTATGTAGATAGGTTTCAGTCCACCTCAGAATGAACTTGACTGAAATAAGAATGCAACATGAAACAAAAAATCTAAACAAACCCAAAAGAGAACAAGACGTCAAAATATACAACCATAAAAATGACAGAATGCTGTTTTTTGTTTTATTTTTTTCATAGTCAAGATTGCGGTTTGCCCATTACAGTTCAATACAGGCATCTGAAACGCATCTCAGCAGCAGATCTTGATTTGTGAGTCTGATGATGTTCTGGCACTACTGTAATTGGATGGATTTTACAACCTTTGCTAGTTCTCAAATAGATAAAAACACCATGTACACGCACATAATGAACCCTTCTGTTTTTTTTTTTGTTTGTTTTTTTTACATGTGTCAAAAGTAAACAAATTTTTATTTTATTTTTATTTTTCTGTACGAGAGTAAATAGACCTTATTAATTATTTTTCAATGAGTTTGAACGTTTTCACTCTTCACTCAATGATTTTATGTGGCTATTTTAGTTTGCATTTTTATGTTTATCCAATTTATGTATACCTCATGTCAGTACAAATTAAAACTTTAGACCTTGTCCACATGGCTACACATTTAGATTATCCTTCGTATCACTTTATTTTGATGGTTTCTTTAACTCTTTATATTGAATTTAAATTACATTGCATCTACATGCCAACTAATTCTCATTATATAAGTTGACACTTAGTTTGGAGTTAGGGTTAGTATAAGTTGACATGTACTTGCAAAGTTTCTTATAGTCAGTTAAATGTCTGTTGACGGAGAAGTCCTTTTATTAATCCGGGGTCGCTACAGCGGTATGAACCCCCAACTTATCCAGCGTGTTTTTACGCAGCGGATGACCTTCCAGCCGCAAAATAAAGTGTAAACCAATCTTCAAAAGTTTAATATGATTTTGGCCTTTTAGCCACGTCACTGGCATTGCCTGTGCCCTGAAACTAATTTTTGGATAATTAATATTTACGACTTGGAAAATGTCAAAAATGCTACATAGTGTAACATGTGGTGATGCATTAGCAGTTAAATGTGTCAGATATATTGTGTTTAAGTCTGTTCTCAAGGCTCTGAGGAAGGACTTCATGTGTATGCTCACTGCATTCTTCTGTTAGTGTATCCTGCGGCTCTGTCTGTGTTTGTTTACTGCGCCACATACAAGTATGGCATACGTAATAAACAGTTTTAACCCAGTTTTCTCATTTCCATGTGGACGCAGATATTTCTTGAAAATATATCTGTATGGACAGAACATTTTTCGAATCCTCAAAAAACAATGTTGTTGGTTGAAGAATTCACTTGAGCTTTACTGGTTTTATAAAAAGTAAGTTATAATTGCTAGACTAGACTACAAACAAACCCTAGACATACCCATAAACCAGTTATTAAAAAACTTAATTTAAGCATTTTTTAAACTTTATGAATCAATCTATCTATCTATCTATCTATCTATCTATCTATCTATCTATCTATCTATCTATCTATCTATCTATCTATCTATCTATCTATCTATCTATCTATCTATCTATATTGTTGAAAAGTGTCATACATGAATGTCTTTATCTGACAGAAATCACTGATATCCAGGTGTTTGAAGAATCACTATGCGATATATGCATATGGACTTTTAATTTTTAATCAGTCAGCCTAACGGCTTCCAATGATCTTTCCATTACAAAATCGCCATGTTTAAGATCTGTTCTTACAAAATATGTGGTCTTCATTGCCTGATAGATATACAATATAAAGTGGGTTTCAAACCGGGCAAGCATTAAATTCTGTTTTTCTTTGCCATGACTTTAATATATGCAAATTTATTTTACCCCAGTATTTTACCCCCAGGAGTTTCTCCATGGTAGCCTGCTGCCACTGACGATGCTAGAGTTTACACGGTCTATCATCTCGTTTTATGCTTGTACACCTAAATGAATACCTCAGTTCATTTAACTGATTGTATTTTCATTACATTACGATGTCGATGCTGTAAAAAGAACCTTATAAAATTTGAAATAGTCACAAAAACCTTTCACCGGAAGATTACCGTTGGCTGAAAAACACTAGCTATGCAAATAGCACATTGTTTAATTTAGCCCAAGTGGGACACTTAAAACGACACATTTTTAGCCAATCAGAAGCACACTGAGTTCAGAGGCTTCCAAAGGTGGAACTTAGAAGAAGGTCTAAAGCAGGAGTTTTCAACCTTATAGGACACCACATGAATAGCTCAGTGTGAGTTTTTTTACAGACTTTTTTACAGACTTCTTGATGGTTTTGTGGGTCTCGTCTATTAAATCTTATCTTTATTTAGATTCTCTATTGGATTCAAGTCAGGAGATTGGCATGGCCATTCCACAGCTTGATTTTCTTTCTCTGAAAGCATTTAAGAGTGTCCTTAGCTGTGTTTTGGCACATTGTCTTGTTGAAATGTCCACTCTTCATCTTCATCATCCTGGTAATAGATGTTGGACTGAAGCAGCTAATATTTATTTACAATGACAAATGGCAGAGGGTTGCTGAAAAACTACTGAGAGATTTTAGCTGCTGTCTGGGCTTTCACTGCCTTTCTACACCTCCCTTTCTTCGTGTGTTTTGATACTTTTTCCCTGCCTCGTTTCATTTTATTACAACTTCATTTGTAAACTAATTATTATATTATTATAAATGTTTTGCATTTATAGATTTCTTTGTTACATTTCAGGTCAACAGCACCTTCAGAAATATGTTTTCTTAGAAAAATGTCGATGTGTTCAATACTTATTGTATATATTTTTATTTTGAAATATTTTTAGAACTAAATTAACTATTTAAGTATACTCTTCAGTGTGTACAGACCTTAATGCAGTGAGTTCAAGTCACACAAAATCACACTTCTAAGTCAGATTCATCTTCTTCTTCATGTTTTACCAGTCAAATGTGTAAACAAACTAATTTTTTTTATTATTATGACCTTTCCCTAAAGTTTTAGAATGAAAACAAAGCCACCAAAACAAGAAAACAAGATAAATTAAGCTAAAGAATTGGAGCTCTTTAGACATTGACTCAGCCGACTTTATGTGATGCATTCTGGGATTTTCATGAGAACATTATTTTAGTATATTTAGTTCACAATCTCCCTCTTGGGAGCTTTTGGCTGGTGTCAAAATGTGACATTTTAGTTTTTACTCTCCTTTTGGGGACATTTGCTCCCTCCAGTGTGGCTCGAACATTACTACTACACACACACACTCCTCAACATCATCATCTTCAGGAGTGTCAAGCACGCTGGCGTCCCAATTCTGCGCCTCTCCGTATACCCACACTGTAAACGATTTCTTGTTAAATTAACAGTAAGTTACTGGCAACAATTATCCAGTAGCTGCTGTATTTCATAAAACAGTAACATTACTGTAATACTAATTACATTAGTATTACATTTACTGTAAAATGTAATACATCATTTTACTGTTGTTGATTTTTACTGTAACACCAATTACAGTAGTGATACACATACTGCAAAACTGAAAACAGTATTTTATTGTACATTTTTACCATGAAGAACTACGGTATTTTAACGTTACTTTCATTATTACTGTATAGTATTTTACAGTTATTAAATGTTATTTTATTTTATTTAATAGTGCTACTTTATAAAAGGTAAAAATGTTCAAAAATTGCACAAGTGTTATTTTAACTGTTCAAGAAATACAAGAAAAATAAAGAAACTGAAACTTTAACTTCACAATAAAGGTTTATTGTGTAAACCATGCTAAAACAGTAGCAATTATTCAATATAACAAAGCAACAGAACAATAATGAACAATTGATCATTAAAACCAGTCAACAATTAATGCATCAAAAATTATTACAATTTTAAAAACAGGTGAAAATACTGCTACAAGACAGGAAATGATGAAGGCCAAATGATGTGGAAAGGGAGAGTGAAAAAGGGCAGCAACATGATGATGATCCTGCAAAAATGACAAGCAAAATCAATCACTGAAGTAAAAACTAATCATCCCTCAAACCATTTAATTCATTCAGAAACGAAACACTGCACTGCTGTTTAAAATATATATATATATATATATATATATATATATATATATATATATATATATATATATATAAATATATATAACAGTTATATATAACAGTTTTTTTTAATTGTTTTTGTTGGTGAAATACAGTTTGTTGTCAATTCGAAATTACACTAACGTTAATGGGGAAAAGATCAGCGGGCATTGTTCTTGAAGATCGCTAGTCAGGTGTCCACACAGGTGTGTAAAAAGTCTCATCTTAACTTAATGTCCGACTCTGTATAGCTCGAATATCTGATTCCATGATCACACTACTAGTGCTTCCACGGATTTAAGAGGGGTAAACACAGTTCATTCTCACTTTAAGAGGCTACACATTTAAAATTAAATAAATAAAAATAATCTAATTTAACGTGACTAATGTTAATTAAATACTTTTAGGCTTTTAACACGTATAAATCCACTTCTAACTTACAGATAAGATTGCGTTAGAGAACATGAAAGCCGTGGGTGATTTTTTAAAATAATGCTAATGATGAGTTACTGATATTTGATTTGCATAAAACAAAGTAATCACTAAGCATTCATTTTTGGCAAAATCTGCAGAGAGGCTCAGCGACACGAGGAAATGTGTTAAAGTTGAGTAGAGAACTAAAGAGCAGTCTAACCTACTTCATGAAATGTTTGTGGTAATATTCTGCTGTCAATTCGTATTACTGTATTTTAATATGTAGCAGTGATGGCATGTCAGCGAGACAAATAAGCATTTTATCGAGTCATTTCATACAATTTATTTATTTATTTATTTTTTATACAAACCCTCTAGTGACATTTCCTCAAACTAAATCATCATAACGTTACTGTGCACAGCATCAGTAAAACGTTGAGAATAATTTAAATACTTAATTTTTTAAAACAGTCACTGCTGATTAGAAACTAACATTAAAGCTAAGCTTACAGAAATCCTGTATGCATGACAATATAAAGATGTATTACTCACTGATGTCGAAGCACTTCCAGGTCATCAGAGATGTAGACAGGACAGAATATGTGCTATCAAATGAGCTCTTGTGCAGCCTTTGTTGGACATCCAGGTAGTATGTTCACCCACACTGTAAGAAACAAAAACAGAAACAATTTATTAAAATGTGAGGGATAGTAAACATGTTTGGTCTACAGAGAGAAGAAAATGTTTACTTTAAGCATTGATCCTAATGAATCTATTTCTGAACTACATTTAACCTTATCACGGAAACAGCATTTTTGAGCTTTTAGACCAGGGGTGCTCAACCTTGTTTGCTTTAAATTAGAATTAAAACAATAAATCTCTGTCAAATAAAATACTTCAGATCTAAATAAAGCAGGTGCTTTTACCTAAAGGTTCCTTCCCTCCAGTTAGTTTGGCTGCAAATCCCTCCACATCTGTGCTTTATTCGGTTCTTGTCTTAAGAGTAACTGGTGTCACATTCCAGGTTCATCACAATCTGAGCTAGAAAGACAAAATGGCAAAAGACAAGACATATATAAATAAGTCTCAGAATAAAATATTTAAAAGGATAGTTTACTTTTCTGCCACCATTACTCCATGTGTTTTAAATCCATTTAAATTTCTGTTAAACACTAAAGCAGATATTTTGAAGAATGTTAGTAACCAGTAACTATTGACATCCATATTTGAACCAAATTTCTTTAAAAAATACGAGTTTGTGTTCAACGGAACAAATTAAATGTATAACTATTTTGAAACAAGTGGAGGATGCCAAAGATGCTATTATTTTCATTTTGGGGTGAACTGTCCCTTCAATTCAAGTGTCAAGCAATAGTCATAAAAACTGATGTGTCGCTTGAGGAAAACTAAATCAAGTACTTTCTTTGAACAAGCAGAATTATTATGCCATTGTATTCAGTGATTCTCTTTTACATTTTCCCACTATAAAACGATAGCTTCAACATGCAATCCATGTTAACACAAAAATGAATAGCATAAAATAACATATTGAACTAATCTTACAGTTTCCAGGCTGTTTGAAAAAACAAACAAACACATACGCCCAGTAAAATTGCTAATAAACACAAAGACAACAGTTATAGAAAAAAATGTTTGTCTAATATTTACTCAGCACTTGGTAGGCAGATAGCATAGGCGTGGCTGTTTTAACACCAGATTTTTTTATCTTAGGAACTGCTGGAAGAAGAAAAAGAGGTTGTACATGAAACTCCTCACAACAAATCTGTGAACAACTTGACATTTAAAAATCTAATCAAAATGAGGAAGACATCAACATTACCTTGAATAATCAAGTGAGGAGAGATTGGTAGCATCAGTTTTTCAACATCAATTACTGTAGCTGAAAAACAGATAAATATAATAAGAGTAAAATAAGACTTAACATTAATTAATCTAAATCTATGGTACAACCATACCAATATGTAAGGGGTTAAAATACATTTGTACACAAATCATTCCCTGACCCCATCAATTTCTCTTAGAATAGGATGGATATATATATATATATATATATATATATATATATATATATATATATATATATATATATATATATATATATATATAGTGATAATGACTTTGGCTTATATCTGTGTACTCAGAACGTACACTCACTTCAGGTACACCTGAACACCAAAAATTAAATGTACAATTAATGACACACTATACATCAAGCTCATTAACATTATTGAGAAATAGACAATTAATATGTATTTTGTTAATATTAACGTTAGCTTAAAATAATTCAACTGCATTTAATTTTCAGCTCCATTTAATAAAACAGTTAAGACTCATGTCATTATGAGTTTAGTTTAAATAACTAACTTACAGTTGAAAAATTTTACCATAATGATAGCTTAGTTATAATGACTATGTGAAGACCAGAGCTTACCTTAACGGTAAACGTTTAACTTTTCATGGTGACTTCGCCTTCATCTCAGTGTTGTGCTGAAATAGAGAATGCATTAATGCAGTTACAATAAGTTAAAGTTATGTTTTTTTCAGGTAACTTAACGTATGGTCAAAAACTCACTCAAGATAAACTCACTGTATCTAATACCTCGCAAACACTACAATGACCGCCTGGCGTCTGTTATTTCTTGTTTAAAATACCGTTTGTTAACGGATAGCGTGACATAACATAAGAACCTACAACTAATGTCACTTGGTTATTTGTTTAAATTACACACACAATACACAGAAATACTTATAAAACAATCCTTTAACGGACAGAATTTGACTTTAAAACACTTACCGAGGATGAATTCGCTGGATGAAAGACGACAGGTGAATTTCAAATTAGGAGAGCCGTTGCCTGCATGTCGAGTCGTGTCCGTTCGGTTCTATGAATCGGCTCCTTAACAGTAAAGAATCGAATCCGCCTAAAACCGATTCCTTTTTGTATATGATTCTTTACTATTTCGTTATACTGCTTGGCCACACGCATTTATACACTAATTGTACACTAATTGCATATTGCTGAATGTGCTTGTGAACACGTGTGATCAAATAATTCCCGAGCAAACGGTTCAATACGATTCAGAGTTGCTCGAGTGCTGAACCGAACCAGTGCAAACGTGATATTTATTACAATATAGTAACATTGTTTTTTATTCACTTTACCAGCGAAATTATTACATATATCTGACCTTGACAATAAGAATAAAGTTCGTTTGAAGTGTTTTGAGAATTATATATAAATATATATATTTTTTTTTTCTCCCAGAATTCATTTCACATCAACAAGCAAATGGTAATGGCGGATGAGAAAGCCTAGCTAATATTATAAATATTGCGTTTAATATGTCACGAAATGAAATTTTAACAGTGTTTCATGCGAGAATGTAGTTCTTACAAACTCAAATCTGTGGTTTATTTATAGATATAATGCGTAAATTTTAAGCGTGCTTTGCCGATAGCGGAGATTCTGACCTCCAGGGTGTCCATCATCACTCATGTATCCGGCGAAACGAGGTTATAATCGGCTAGACATGTGAGACCCCGGTCTTAGATGGCTCTATAATGAATGTGTTATAAAATTTAGTTTTAACCGTTTTTCATGCGGGAATGTAATTGTTTTAAACTCAAGTCTGTGGTTTATTTATAGAGATGGTGGGTATTTTAAAATATTGTTTTGAAAATGCGGAGATATGTGACCTCCATGGTGATGACGGGTTCCCTAACCTCATGAATCCGTCTAAAGCAGGCTGGTCATTTTGACATTTAAGCTGACTTTGGTTTCATGATGAATCAATTACTTTTGTTCCAGTTTACGTTTTGGTTAAGCACAAAGTTATGTTGATTAAAAATGATTTAATATTTTCATGTTAACCTTATAAAATTAAGGTGCAGTACACCCAAATATGGAAAACCAGGGGACAGTTTTATGCACTGAACAGTCTGAAGAAACTGGTTATTTTATTTTTCTTCACAAAATACTTTGTCAAAAAATAAAATAAACATAATAATAATAATATAAAGTGTGTGTAGAGTTTTTCATGGTCATTTGCAGTACTGTATTTAGATGCACAGTAACTGATTTTTTCCCAAAATTCATTGTAAAATCTGCAGTAGCATACTGTTAATCATGTTCACAGTATGGAAATGTTGAGAATACATTATCATGCTGTGAAAACAGCAATATATGCAGTAGCACACTGTGCACAGCTTATACAGTAAACAACTGTTGAGAAATGCAGTATAATACCGTGAAAACAACAGAAATCGTTTACAGTGCATCGCATCCTTTGTTTTCCTGCACTCTCATTTCATCTTTTCTCACTCTTTCATCTTCTCCCTTTATCTCCCTCTTTTTCCTCTCCTTGCCTGCTCCCTCTTCCTAAATATAGCAGCTTTGAAGCATCCCTCCCCAAAACACACTGCATGACAAAAAACAAATCTTTCATTCAGCCCGCGTGTGTAAGAGCGAGAGAGAAAGCCCTAATCAAGGATGTGATTGCCATCTGTTGTGTATTGATAAAAGGGAAAGAAAGACACTGATTAAAAAAAGAGAGGAGAGACAAAATGATGTAGGAAGAAGTAGAACAGCAGATATGGTGAGTAAAAAAGGAGGAGCAGGGCTATAAAGAGGACACGTGAATAATGCACATTTTAAAAGCCTAAAAAAGAGGCAGCACTGCATGTGGTAGTACAGAAAGAGTGTAAAAAAGAAGTGTTGAAGAAAAGACACAGAAACCGAGGAGAAAGGGGTTAGCGGAAGAGGAGTGGGTGACATTTCTGATCCTCGTTTTGTAATTGAATAATAATCTCCTGCGGGACCTGACCTAGAAGCGCGCAAGTGTGTGTATTAGCACGTTTTTTTTTTTCGTTTTTTTTCAGTGCGAGACAAAGAGTCAAATGAAAAGGGCTGACGTGAAATGAAACACTGCCCCCTGTCGTTTGATCGGGGTTTCACTCACATTGAGCATGAAAAATGATCCGGATTAATGTGCTGTGGCAAAGAATTGAAACATAACTGCTTTTCCGTTCAAGCAAGACTTATATATTTCGGAAAGGTTAATGAGATTAATCGTTACACTTTCCTTTCACCACCGTTTCAGTTTGTACAGATAGATCTTTTAGATTATTATACTTTGTAGGGGAGAGCGGGGAAGAAAGTACCATTTTTCATTAAAAAAAATAATCTTAAAAGATAATGATTTAGACAGATATATATATATATATATATATATATATATATATATATATATATATATATATATATATATATTATTATTATTATTATTATTATTTATTTATTTATTTTTTTTTTTTTTTTTGCTTTGGTTACTAACTCATAAGTGTGGTCTATCAATATTAGGGACTAAATAAAAGTAGAACAGCTACCTCCTAGGGCAGGGGTCAAGAAGAGCCATTCCTGATTTTTTTGGCAAATGCATTTTTTAAAAGAGCTATTGTGGATATATAAGCATCACATGTCGACCAAGTCCATGTATTAAGAAAGGATAAAATATATATAATTTTTTTCTTTTCACCATCAGCACTCATGAATGTTGTTTGAATTTACGTGTGCAAGGTTACTGTAGAAATGTAAGTTGCATAATCTTTATTGGTGTCCAATTCAAGTTAATCCACAGCGCTGCACACTTATTCATTGCTGTAAAAATATACAATAAAAAGGTCATTTTAATTTTATTTTCAACAGGAAACTTATTTTTAGTGACAGTTTAAATTTTTTATTGAAGGGAGACAGCTGTAGAGCCACATATTTTTGGTCAAAGAGCCACTTGTGGATCCCGAGCCATAGGTTCCCTACCCCTGTCCTAGGGCTTAGCGGCCACATACATGGACAGCACATTTTAGCTATAAAGTGGCTTTTTAAATACTTTGAATGTTTTAGATTTTGTTGCAGACAATGTGTCATCCTGCAACTGTTTAGAGAATGTCCCAAACACTAGTTTTAGTTGTCAAAATGGGCAAAATTGTTGGTTTTACTCTCTGAAGGTCATATATATATATATATATATATATATATATATATATATATATATATATATATATATATATATATATATATATATATATATATATATATATATTTATGTGCATTAAAAACAGTCAAAAACAGTTTATTTATGTGCCTGTCAGGAAAAAAGTGTTTTTTGTGAATTCAGACCACAAGTCCACATATATGGACATCATTTTTCTCTATAAGTACATCATATCAAAAGGTGATTCTTGAGATACTTGAGATGAGATTTTTTATTCTAATTAGGTTCCAATAAGCTCAAATAGAAAAGAGAAATAAAATAAAAAAAATGCATGTAAAAAAGCATCTAGGGCCTTAAGGGGTTAAAGTAATTTCACTTAAAAATTTTCAGCCAGGTTTTAGTCAACTTGCAATATTGTCAAAAACATAGAACACATCTTCCTGTGCCTGTAAAGCCGTAAACAAACACCTGCAATCGGTTTATGAGATCAGCCAGATAGTCGTGTACCGATCGAGTCATAAAATATGATCTTCGGCTGTGTGATCGGAGCGTCCCTAATATTTTGTCCTTTATTTTTGCCAAAAAATATTAAGCTGCATTTTCATTTAAAATTTAAGCTCCATCAAATATTTCAAAAGTAATTAAACAAATGCAAATGTTAACATTGTACTATGGTCAATTTAGTTCATCCAAATCCCCTATAGAGCACCCAAAACTGAAACACCCAGGGGAAACCCATGCGAACACTGGGAAAGCATGCAAACTCCACACAGAAATGCTAACTGGCCTAGCTGGGACTTGAACCAGAAACCTTCTTGTTGTAAGGCAACAGTGCTAACCATTAAGCCAACATCCATGCCTAATATTTGAATTTGATTTTTTTCCTCCAATGTATCAGACAACTACCATTTAAATAGAAAAGCATGTAATCTTTGTAATAATAATAATATTCTTTCTGTTTTTTGTCTTTTAGTTTGAGGAGGGAGGGCTACACTGTACAGGTCAGTGTGAATGACTACCTGGACATCTACTGTCCGCACTACAACCAGAGCCAGCGGGGGTCGCTAGAGCGTGGCGTGGCAGAGCAGTATGTTCTCTACATGGTCAGCTACAGAGGCTACCGCACCTGCGACCCACAGATGGGCTTCAAGCGCTGGGAGTGCAACCGGCCACACGCCCCCCACGCACCCATTAAATTCTCTGAGAAATTCCAACGTTACAGCGCCTTCTCACTAGGCTATGAGTTCAACGTGGGACATGAGTACTATTATATATGTGAGTATTCAGTTCTTGTGTAAGATTTCAACTAAAAGAAGATATGCTTGTTGTTTGATCAAACTACTTATTTAAAATGAGCTGAAACAACACAATTCTTAAGTATTTTTGGGACAACTTAATTGTTTTATGTTCAATCTACTTCAATTTGTGAAAACTGATACGTTATTTATTCAAGTGATCCCAACACAAATCAGTTTTGAGGAACTGTTACACACTGTACTTATACATACATTTTTGTTCACTGTTACACACTGAAAAATGAAACCGCACATAAAAACGCACAGACTTCCTTTAGCCTATTAATTAATATTTTCGTTATGGATTTGCTTTTTAAACAGCGTGGCTCAATACGCCAAAACAACTCTTGCGCCAAGCTGAAACTAGCAAACAACAATTGCGTCGCGCCTTGCGCCACAATGAGCCGGGTGTATGATAGGGCCCAATGTCTTCATGTTGTCCCAACAGAAATTGATTAAGTTACCTTAATTGTATTTTTTATTTATGAATTTAAGTGGATTGAACATATAACAATTATGTTGCCCCCCAAAAACATCAAGGATTGTGTTGATTCAGCTCATTTTAAATAGGATAGTTTAAACAGCAAAAATCAAATTTTAAGTGCATTATCAGGTGGTTTTATTAACAAAGCATTACAGTGCGTTTACATTAGACACGGATGAAGCGTCAAGTGCGAGTGATTAAGTTGTTAAGTCAATGCAAAGACGTGAATAGACAAGGTTTGCGTGAATGAGGCGGTGCGTATGACAAGATTCACACAAATGAAGCTGTACTAAATAATCGTTTTGCACGTTTGACAAAAGCCCCACCCATGACGCGAATCTGCGTGAATTTCACGTGCTAATGAAGTGAATTTGATGCACGAGTGAGCCTCAAAAATGTGTGCACCCTAGTCTATAATGATTTTATTGATTAAAAAATAATGACGTATTATTAATTGTTTAAACTCTTTTACACATGTACACTATATAGAAATCAATTAGATTAAACTCAATTTAACTTAAAATATTTAAGTAAATGTCCACCCAGATTCCGTGTGGGTCTAATTATGACTAATAATTCAGGAGGGCTAATAATTCTGACTTCAACTGTTTATAGAAATATTATTAAAAAAAAATATATATATATATATATGTGTATATATATATATATATATATATATATATATATATATATATATATATATATATATATATATATATATATATATATATATATATATATATATATATATATATATAATATATACATTCTCTCAAGTTTTAAATCATTCAATTTCTTGAATAGCTTGGAATACTGTTAGGGTTTTCCTTATTTAACCCAACCTTGGGTTAATACATTTACTCATTCATTCATTTTCTATCGGCTTAGTCTCTATTTCAGAGGTTGCCACAGCAGAATGAACTTCCAACTATTCCAGCATATGTGTAACGCAGCAGATACACTTTTGACGATTTAGTTTATTCAGTTCCCCTATACCGCATGTTTTTAGAGCAAGTCACCTGGAGGAAACCCACACGAACACAGAAAGAACATGCAAACTTCACACAGACTCAAACCAGCGACCTTCTTGCTGTGAGGCGCCAATGCTAACCACTGAGCCACCGTGCCACCTTGGGTTAATACAAGCAACATTTTTTAGACTATAACTTAATGAGATGAAGTCACATTTCGGTGTTTGAAGCACATCCAGAAAATAATAAACATAATGTTTTAGTCTTAGCTTTTATAATCAGTGTTGCCTTAATAACTAAAAAAAAAAAAAATAATAATAATAATATATATATATATATATATATATATATATATATATATATATATATATATATATATATATATATATATGTAATTTCGTCTTGGTAATTGCATCCCACTTTTTATGTACTGTCCAAAATATTAGCAAAACAACATGTGGACGAAAGGTAGCATCACAGAAAACCTTTCACACTTATCCTTCAGTCCACAAAAACAAGCTTACAATACAAGTATCTGGGGCAAAACTCAGCACAATTACAAGTGGATTTCAGCTCAAACAAACTCAGGTGCGAGTGGAAATGATTCTCAGTGGTTATTGACAGCATGCCACAGATGGCGTCCACAGAGCTTAACTTGCATTTAACATAATAATCCTTTAAAGTGTGCTTTTGCCAGGGTGCAGTAGGCATACTTTATCTAAACTCCTCTGACAGAAAAGGTTATTACGCAGGGAAAGGCATTCTGGCGAGCAGATGGAGGTTTAGTTGCTTTGTTCAAGGGGACATTGTTAGCAGAAGTGCCTTGGCAGGATCCTCCCTTTCATGATGTGGCGATTGTACCGCTGAGCCAATCAGGGCTCTTCCTGTCCTCAGGTTTTTTTGAATTGGTAATAAAGGAAGATAGAACTTTCGCCATTATGTGCAGGGTGACAGATAACTCACAGAGATGCGCTTAACAAAAGCAAAACTTGTGTGGAAAACAATTTGCAACCCCAGCGATCTATAAGACGGCGAGTTATTTCAAAAACGCCACAATGTTTCATTCATTTTTACCAAATCACAACTGAGAATAAAAGAAAGCTCTTAAGGACGGACTCAAATGCATCTCTCCCAGCAGTACATTTGCTCTCAAAAGCGCCTTGTTGGTGAAATGGTGACAGCTCCGCCATCCAAAGGGGCTTGTTATCGGGGGTGCGAATGTTACGCCAGGCCGCCGATCATCAGTCTTCCTGGCATTTGGGTCAATCACTACCAATTAAAGCGCACCCGCTTTGATTAAAAACTTTTTGAATGCAGAATAGAAAGCGAGTGTTAATAGAGCATCGCTAATGGCGATTTTTCGGATGCATGTCTCACCTAATGCTAATAGTCGTCTTCATTAGTGCGGTCCGCAGGCAGGTTATTAGCGATAGTATGACAGTCATTGCTATTGAAAAATGCTATCACGCTCCAACATTTCTATGATAGCGTGGCCCATATGTTTATCAACCTGAAAACAAGAAACGCTATCTTTAAGCTTGGAGGGAGTTCGTTTGGGGGCAATTCATCAATCGCTGATGGTATCTGCGGCTTGTGGAAATGGATAATTTAATAAACGCACCGTATCTGTTTTGATCAATGCTATTCATTTTAGTGTTCGGTTTATCTCAGCTTTACCTTAAAGGAGCAGTACACTGTAAAAAAAAAAAAAGGCTGGGTTCCACACAATTCCTTCATGTTGTCCCAACACAAATCTATTAAGTTAACTTAATTGTTTTTGCTAATTTAAGTGGAATGAGCATAAAACATTTAAGTTGTGCTTTAAAAAAAAACTCAAGAATTGTGATGGTCCAGCTCATTTTAAATAAATAGTCTGAACAAACAGCAAATTCAATTCAATTCAATTTAATTCAGCTTTATTTGTATAGCGCTTTTACAATGTAGATTGTGTCAAAGCAGCTTCAAATAAATGGTCATAGTAACTGGATCAGGGTAGTTTTTAGTGTTTAAGTTCAGTTCAGTTTAGCTCAGTTCAGTGTGGTTTGAAGTCATTATTGAGAGTCCAAACACTGAAGAGCAAATTCATTGATGAGTAGCTTTTCAAATCCTGAACCATGCAAGCCAGTGGCGACAGCGGAGAGGGAAAAAAAACTTCACCAATAGGAGAGTGAAGGAAAAAAACCTTGAGAAAACCAGACTCAGTTCGGCACGACCATTTTAATTTCTCCGCTGGCCAAAAGTCTTGTGCAGAGCTGCAGTCTCAGCAGTGGAGGCTGGATGCTGGCCTCAACGAAGACTCGTCTGTCCCTGGAGCATCACTGGAATCGGTCTCATGCTCTCCATTCCCCCATGACCAACTGCGCAGCAGCAGCTCAGGATACGGCCTGGTCCCGGAAATGGACACCTTGGGATCATCTCGTTGCTGGTCTTGGGTCCAATCAGTGACTCCGCATGATCTGAGGACCTCGGGATGAGTAGTCCCAGGTGGAAATAGAGAATAAAGAGAATAATTAGCGATGTCAAATGTAGCGTTTGCATTGGTCTTTTAAAATAAAGAGTTCAATATAGTTTGTAGGTGCGCTTTAAAGGACAAAGAAAGTTCAAAGTCATTTGCTTATGAAAGACTTAAAGGTACAAAAGAAAAAGCAACCTGCTTATCTTAAAAGGATAATTCACCCAAAAAAATACGATTCTGTCATCATTTACCCACACTTGTTCAAAACCTATTTGAGTTTCTTTCTTTTGTTGAACACACAAGAAGATATTTTGTAAAATGCTGGGACTTTTTGTTTGATGCATGCGTAATTCATTCTTTAAATATCAGTGGGTAGTTTGTTAATTTACAGCAAGAAGGTTGCGGGTTCATTTGGCATTTCTGTGTGGAGTTTGCATGTTCTCCCCATGTTCGCATGGGGTTCCTCCAGGTGCTCCGGTTTCCCCCACAAGTCCAAAGAGGGGGGGATAGGTGAATTGGGTAGGCTAATTTTCATTAGTGTATGTGTGTGAATGAGTGTGTGTGGATGTTTCCCAGTGATGGGTTGCGACTGGAAAAGCATCCGCTGCGTAAAACATTTGCTGGATAAGTTGGCTGTTCATTCCTTTGTGGCGATCTCAGATTAATTAAGTGACTGAGCCGAAAAGAAAATGAATGAATGAATATTGCTTTAAAATAGCACACAACCATTCTATACCACGGATATCATAATGGATACTATGGTACTTACTGTAGTATGCTGTATTTTGTGCACTATTCATTATTTATGTGTTCTGTTCAATTTTTCTCCGACAGCCAACATACCACCTATTTTAGTTTTTTATCATTATTTACAGAAGATACCCGCTGGAATAGGACATGAGTAATGACACCAAAATGGAACATATACAGAATAGAATAGGTTGACTAGCACTAATTATTTACTTTCTATGGTGGCACAGTGGTTAGCACAATCGCCTCACAGCAAGAAGGTCACTGGTTTGAGCCCTGGCTGGGTCAGTTGGCATTTCTGTGTGGAGTTTGCATGTTCTCCCCTAGTTCGCATGGGTTTCCTCCGGGTGCTCCGGTTTCCCCCACAGTCCAAAGACATGCTGTATAGGTAAATTAAATAAACTAAATGGGCTGTAGTATATGTGTGTGAATGAGAGTGTATGGGTGTTTCCCAGTGTTGGGTTGCAGCTGGAAGGGTATCTGCTTCGTAAAACATATGCTGGATAAGTTGGCGGTTCATTCCACAGTGGCGACTCTGGATTAGTAACGCTGAAAAGAAATTGAATGAATGAATGAATTACTTTCTATACCTATTGTGCACTTCTTACTAAAACTGTGCAGAAAGTATTATTGTATCCTCCACTCAAATGGGATTGACTTGATCATGTTTTTGATTTACAAATGTTAATATATTTACAGATTAGGTCACATGACAGGAAAGCAATATTGTATTTTTAAAGAGAAAATTCTACAGACTGAACTCTGATAATACATCATTTTGAAGTGTTTATTAAGTCTAAACTGGGTTTTAAACATCTTGACAGCACTTCAGCTGAACAGTCTTTCTCAGACACCACCGCCTTCTGTTTAGATTTAATAAAAACCTCAAAAGGATGATGTCTAGAGTACAGACTTCTTTTTTTTTCTTTTTTTGCAGTAGGCGCTACATTCCTGACAGCTATAAAAGCTAGGAAAGTGGGAGAGTGCCGTGATTGCAGTTTCAGAATACTAATATTTACATGTTCATTATCATTCCTTGTTTACTTAATGGATATACTATACTGCATACTGTCCATTTTGTAGTGAGCGTGTATTTAATACATTCTGAACCTGAAGTGCCTGTCATCGTCCAGGAGGTGGCAGTAGGTTAATGCTTGTGCTGTCGTGTGTTGTTTCAGCTACACCGATCCATCATCACGGACACAGCTGTTTAAGACTGCGGGTGTATGTCTGCTGTTCTACAGGTGAGGATTATCACACGCGCGCACACACACACACACACGTGTACACCACAGGAGAAGGTCATGAGAATGATGGTTTTGATGTGTGTTTGTGTGTGAGCAAACTATTTTCAGGACTTAATGCTTGAACACGTTCTGTGGCCTGTTTGATCAGAGCCATGTGTGGAGAGATCCTCTCATCCCTAGCTCTCTCTTTCACTTTGCTGTATTTATATCTATCAGTGATATTTCTCACGTACATGTGTGTTCATATATTTGTTTGATATGGCTTTGCATTTGTTTATGCTGTATTTAATTATATCAACTACAAAAAATGAGAATGAGTGATTTGTGTAAAGAAGGGAGACAGCTAGCATGTGAATTCACATGTAAAATGTAAATTTATTTATTAAGCCAATACATTTAACACATTTTGCAAAAAAAAAAAAAAAAAGGTCTTTTGTGCATTTATTAGAATAAAAAGATTATTCCAATAAGATCTTGTGCTACACACACACACACACACACACACACACACAAATACCTTTTTGGGAGTAATAAGTTACTGTAAAGGCTTGCAAAATACAAGGCAGTGAACATTTTGTGATAAAAAGGTGCACATTTAATGAGAAGACAATATTTTAATGAATTATGTAAATGAATGAACATAATTTTCTAATGCAGTAATCATTTTAATAGTATTCACACCAGTATTTATTGGCTCAAAGGTAAAAATCATGTCTTGACCAGTGTTAATTGAATATTCAACCCAGGCTCATTCTGAAAACATACTCCCGTGAACGTTTCTGATGACCGTGAAATACATTCTCAAAGGTATGTATTTTTGCAGTTTTTGTTTGCGAGAGGCCGCTGTGTGCTTTTTTTTTCCACATCTTGAGTGTCTCTCGCGAATGCTGTTCGCACCGCGCTGTACTCACATAAACCCACCAGAGGCCACTGTCAACCGACTGAATGATTGAATGGGTGACTGGCCAATCGACCGATCCACCCTCCTCATTCCCTAAACCCAACCAATTTTACAGATTGACCCGCCCACTCGCTTACTTCCCTAAACCCAATCTACAGTTTACAAAAGCCGTCCAGAAAAAGAAAAGCCCTCGTCTGATTTTTACCACTTTTTCAGATTTTACCACATTCTCACCCTGTTATTCACTCGTTCATTTTATTTTTTTGATTCTGTTTTTGTCTTACCTGATTTCTGGAACCGCTCTTTCCAGACTCGATCCCAGTCGTCTAGCTAACTGGACAAACTAGTTGCGGTGGGAAAGCTCTCCAAACAGAGGTAAGCGGTAAGCGTCAAAAAGAATGGCGTCATACCGCCCCATAGCGTTCACCATACATACCTCTAGCTACATAATTCGCAGCCTCTGGTGGATTTATGCGATAAAAGTAGGCGCAAATGGCACTCACGAGAGAAATTTGAAATCTAAAAAAAGTGTACACAGCGGCCTCTGGTGGATTTACATGAGAAAAGCAGGCTTGAATGGCACTCACGAAAGAAATTTGCAATCAGAAAAAGTGTACACAGCGGCCTCTGGCGGATTTGCGAAAACAAAAACTGCAAAAAAATGTATCTTCAGGCATATTTTGCGATGTCCAGAAATGTATGTTTGTATCCATGATGAGCCTGAGTTGATAAATTATCAAAATCTAAAAATTTTTATAGAAAAAAAAAATCTAATTTTGAAAAGAGTAATAAAAAAATCAAATTAACTAAAAGTACCATTACTTGCCTTAAAGTGTACTGCAGGTAGAGTAAAAGTATATGTTGTTATGATTACTCAAAGTATGAGTAAATAGTAGCTAAAGAACTCAAGAGTAGTGAGTAATACGCTGTAAAAAGCTGATAGATTTACATGTAATTTGTTAATGTGTTCAAAGGTAACATTCTGTAGTGCATTCAGTTATTGCTCAGCAGGCACACAACATTAATAAGACGTTAATATTAGGGTAAATTTAGGTTTGACATCAGGTAAACTAAATTCAATGTCTAACCAGTGTCTAAGGACAATGTTATTTTGATGTCCAATAGCGATGTCAAACAACATTGATATTTGGTTGATTTTAGGTTGTGTTGAAAAGCGACCAAAATCCAGTGTTGTGCCAACATCTTAAACCAACGTCATATTGACATCAAATACTGACATTTATTTGTCAGGTATGGCAACCGATGTCCAATATCTGATAGACGTCATAGTGGTAACATCCACACAACATCAAGCTGTAACATCATCAGACGTTGATATTTGGTTGATTTTAGGTTGGACGTTAGAAGTCAGCCATCTTTAAGTATACATCTTTAAAACTACTCAGTAAAGTACAGTTCCTGAGAAAAACTACTCAATTACAGTGATTTGAGTATTTGTAATATGTTAGTGTGCACCACTGTTAAAGATTACTGCTAGTTTGCTGTTTAAGAGCTTACTGTTTACTGTTTACCGTTCATGCACAAGCTGAGGCATCTATTAAAATACATACTACGAGTATAATTTGACTTTTAATTCTAATTTTAAACAACTTTTTATCTAATTTAAAAGTTAAACGTGCGTTTTGATGACTTATGGTGTCGACAAGGTATTCTGTAGACTAGATCTGCTGGTTTCAGGTCACCTGCTGAATTTTTTCCGGTAAAGGTGATGTAGTTACGCATGTTCCATGGCCATACTACAGTAACTACAATGAATCATGCATAATTACTTGTAACTGACCCTAAACCTAACCCACATTCTAACCCCAACCATATTGTAAGTACATGCAATTAATTCATATTACTGAGTAATATGCTAAATGAAGAGTTTATACTGTAACTAGGTCACCTTAAAATTAATAGCATTATTATTATTTAATTTTTTATTTTTCATTATTATTATTATTATTATTATTATTATTATTATTAGTAGTAGTAGTAGTAGTAGTAGTAGTAGTATTAATAAAGATTAGATTAGTGCAAACTATTTTCCAGAGACCCTTCCTAAACAGCACACACACACATATGCACACACACACACACACACACGCACATTTTGTTTTTGATGTCCTTCAGGGGGGATCAAGTGTTAATTAGTGAGGGTTAAACTCCCCCTGTAATTCTCACTCTGGTCTTAACTGATCTGGCACTTGACATGCTGTGATATTTGCTAAAGCAGGATCAAGGCAGAGACCAGAGAGAGCATAAAAGTAGAAAGAGAATTTATTTGCAATGCCACATGAATGCCCATTACCAGGATAAAGATCGGTTGATTGTGTTGTTCATTATGGACATGAGCTGATATCAACACTTTCCTCTTCCATCAGCGCTTTTATGCGATTGACCCTTAAATGAACTGTATGAGTATTGTATAAGAGACTGTACATGATTCAGTGGCCATAAATTTACACACAATGCCTTTCACAGTTCATTTATTATTTGATTAATATTGAAAGAAGATGAAAATACATTCGCATATTATATTAATATCGTTTTGATGAATATGTAAGTATGTGCTGTGCGCTTTGCTCTTGATAACAAAATAAAGATATGATAAAACGACAGCAGTGAGAAAAGAGCAGTTAATAATACTCCTGTTTACTAGCATCATGTCGACAGGTGAGGTAATTATTTGGGATGCTCTGATCAGGATGTTTGCAGCCGATACCGAGTACAGATTCCTTGTCTTGGTGATCAGCCAATAGCGAATACCGAGTCTAATGCTTCAAGCTTATAATTATAAAGCTTATAATTATATATAGTAATATAAGAAAAATTACAATCAATACAATTTGGAAAAATTGCAAATGATGAAAGAATAATTCAACATGTCTCAATCAAGAAAAAAATGAAGCGCATATTTAATGCATAAGAAATAAAAAAACAATCAAGTCATTAAATGTTATTATCGACCGATAACGATCTTCGGCCAATCGATCGAAGCATCCCTAGTAACAATAATCTTTTGATATTTTGATTTTTAAAACTATTTAAAATACTGTATAGAGCTGGCTTAAAGGGGTAGGTTTTTAGCCCAAAATTACAATTCTCTCATCATTTACCTTAAACCTTTTTAAGCTTCTTCTATTAAAGACTGTTTTTTTCAGCTGGTTCTTTCTTGGATTTTTATTTTTATTAAAATTACAGGTTCTAAGTTCTGTTTGTGAAAAGCAATGTTTTTACAGTAATATTTTTGCATAAATGGAAAGCAAATGACATTTGTCCCCTCCCTTTTTTGCTGATTCGAAAAATGGTCCGATCCATGACTCAAAACCGCAGAGTGATCTGAACTGCAGATTTGTGATCCGTTACACCACTAGTGTTGGGGAAAGTTACTTTTTAAGTCACATGTTACAATATTGAGTTACTCTCTCAAAAAAGTAACTAGCTGCATTACTTGGTTGCTTTTTATGGTAAGTAATGTGTTATGTTACTTTTTAATTACTTTTTATTACCTGTCTGAGATTTGATCTCTTTCAGAACTTGTTTTTTTTTTCTTTCTTTTTTTTTCTTTCTTTCTTTCTTTCTTTCTTTCTTTCTTTCTTTCTTTCTTTCTTTCTTTCTTTCTTTCTTTCTTTCTTTCTTTCTTTCTTTCTTTCTTTCTTTCTTTCTTTCTTTCTTTTTAATAAAGGAGTTCTGCAATTAAAAGCACACTGTATAACCTACACCTTCATTAACCTGTAAAAACACATCAAAAAATAATACTTTAGCATTATGTTATCTGAGAACTTCTTACCACAGAACTATACATGTTGTACTGTATTTGGAAATTATTGAAAGTTTAAAGCAATGTCTTTGCTACTGTTGTAATATTTGTCAAGTAAAATCACTGTCCATTGAAACAATGCCTTTTTGTTCAAAATAATAAACACATTCTCTAATTGACTGCATGATTCATTTTAATTCAGCTTTTTTAAGCTAATAATTTAAACTAAAAAATAACTTGCTTTACATTTTTTTAAAGTAACTCAAATATTATTACTTATTTTTTAAAATTAACTCTGACTTTGCTCATTACTTAGAAAAGTAATAATATTACGTAACTCGCATTACTCGTAATGCATTACACCCAACACAGGTTACAGATTTTCAGCTTTGTGTTTTGGAATCACTCAAAGTGAGTAAATAGTGAGTAAATGTTCAATTTTGGATGGACCTTTTAATCCCTTTTCATTGCATGACGCATTGAAATAAAAACACAAAACAGTTCTCTTTTTCTTTTATCTTGATCTTTGTGTAAGCACATGTTTCGTGTGGCATAGACCGTCACATGCTTTTTTATTTATTATACTGTAAGTCCTTCACATAAAAATCAGCCTACAGGCTTTCACGGACAAGCTCAGAAGTGATGGAAGGCCTCATTTTTCAAGTTACATTACAAGCACTTCACACATTGTCTATATAAATGCATGACATGTTTTTAAATCAGCTCCTTTAATGCCTGAACAGTTTTGCAACCACTGCATGCACTGAGATCATGTGTTTTCTTGTGTTCAGTCTCGAATTCAGATGACGACTCGAGTCCACCTGACTACACTGTCAGACCCAAACTGCATGACATCGGTGAGTGCGTACACACACACACACACACGCACATATACATGTGAATCCTGAACACAATGCAATTTTTGTTTAGCTGCTCTCAGAAATATTACTATTTCCTATTATCTGAAATTCCTCCTAAAAGCCCGGATGATTCGTTAACGTCCGGTGATTAACCAATAACAAGCAAATGGAAGCATTTATTGATTCTCTCTTGCCCTCACTCAAAGAACATTTTTATTCTGAGAAATCTGGCAGTAGGAATGAGAAAATCATTATGAGTGCCTGGAATCTGAAAAGATTTCTGATGTTTGACACCACTTTAGAGACCCAGTAGACTTATATATATAATATTATATATATTTTTATTTTTTTATTTTTGTTTTGTTTATTATTTATTTATTTGTTGTTTGTTTGTCTGTATTTGATATGCTAGTATATGCTACAAAATTGTAATATGCTTAATTTCAGTTGTTACTTTTTAGGGTGGGTTACTGAAAAATAAATATTAATGAGAAAAATTACAATAATTATAATAAAATAATAATAATAATAAATACACAAGTAAATAGATATTAATGATAAAAGAGCACTGTAAACATGATATGACATGGCAACAAATATTTGTGTGTTACAGTAACATGTTTCAATTAGTTTATCAGGTTTCAACAATTTTTAGTTACACCTGATTTTATTGTACAATTCACGCTCTTAACAAACCATTTTAGCTCAATGAACTACTAATTAGCTGCTTATTAATAGTAAATAAAGTAATTGTGGGGTTTGGTTGTTGGGTAGGATTAAAGATGTAAAAAAAGATCATACAAGTGCTAATGAACAGCTAATAACTTAACAGATATTAAGCAGACAGTCTACTAATACTCAAATGGACCATAAAATTAAAGTGTTACCAATATCTTAATACAAGGCAGACAATAAACCAGTAGTGGTGTAGATTTTTACCTAAACTGAAGTGTTACCCAAAGTTTAACTTTATGTTTCTAGTCAGTTAAATTGATGTAAGTTGCAATAACTAGAAAAGTTAAGTTGATTCGACTAAAAAATGTAGATTTTTTTTAATGCGTAAAAATGTTTTGATAGATCTGTTGTGATATTTCATGTATTTGTAAATAGTATCATAATTTACAGCTATACATATATATAAAATAAGGAAAATGAGGAGCTACTTTCTTCCGCCATTCATTTACATTCTATAGCGTAATGTCTAAAAGTATGACAAAACAGGCGATTTTGATCACATTTTAAGATTATAAGGCTGAATGGCATGAAATGCCATCAGTCTACAGATATTTTCCATTATTTATCTGTTGCAATCGGGAGCTAACAATAATTAACCACGGAAAAGCCAAAGCAAAGCAAACACTAGCAGATTACTATGGTATAAATACAGCACTACAAAATACAAAAGAGAGAGATCGACTTACAGTATCACTTAACTGTTCTGTAATGATTTGATCAGCTGTAGTTTGAAATACGAAAAGAAACTTAGGACTTAATATGCTGTCTCTGTTGCCATCTTGTGTTGCCATCTTGTGGCATCTTGCAACCGTCTTTGGTCAGCTCAGTATGACAGGCTGATGGCTGCTGATCTCAGAATATATAAATATGTGAAATCGACACTGTCCTTATAAATAAACTGCAAAGTAGCACTCTAAACAACTACATACTTCCCTAAAAAATCCTCAGATTTACATTATGTTGTCCAACAGCTGCAATATTTGTCAAACTGTAGTGAGTCTATTGATCTGCTATCACTATGTGGGCGGAGTAATACACAAGAGTAAAGAGGCTGTATTTGCAGAACATTGCATGGCTATTATGTATATATGTATATGTTTTAAATGAGAAATCATTTATGTTCATCAGGATTTCCTGTTATTTATATGTTTGTTTGTTTATTGCAGTGGTCAGCAATTGACCAACAACAACAAAAAAATAAATGCATTTATTGATTCTCACACCAAAAAGTGTTTATATTCTGAGAAATCTGCCTTTAAACGTGTGAAGCGCATTACGAATACATCTGAAATGTATGTCCAGCAAAATACCCAGAAACTCAAGTTCACATCAGGATCACAGAAAGCATCATGGGGACACACTGCAGGATGCAAAGCTTGGCTCAACGCCCCCGTGCCCTTGCTAAAACACATAATGCAACAAATAGCTGGCACTTTACACCGCCGCAGGCATCTAAAAGCACTCTAGCAGTAGGACATCTGTGTGTGTGTGTGCGTCCGTGTGTGTGTGTGATTGCACCATTAAACTGATTCTTATATTCATTTATGACACACATACAGCACACGGCATGAACCAAATGTTCCCCTCTGTTTTCATCCAGAACCTTCTACTTCTAAAGCTGTCAACATCTCGTTAGCGTTTCCAAACCATATCTTATAAAAACACATTGCTGACAGGTCAACCACCCCATTATGTGGAGAAGAAAAAAAACCTTGTGTGCAGCAGTCTTGGGAAATAAGGCTAAGTTTTACTTTGTTTCTGTCAACGGCTCCATAATGTCATCATTTGTGCTGACGCTGCATTCAGACATTCATTCTGCTTCAGTCTCAGCAACGAACGGGTTCCAGTCAGGGATTATTCTCCTCACTGAAACAGATATGATGAGATATAGTTACAGATGTCCAAAAAATAGCAAGGCATAGTCACTTTTCTGAAAAGATTACCAAAGTTTAACACAGCTTTAGAGATCTTGGAGATTTAATAGACTGGGTGTTCACTGCGAAAGGAGAATGGTAATTACAGTGAGGCAAAGTTTATACCAGACTCTTTTGACTCTTCTAAAGCTTACATATACCATAACATGTTTGCTGTAGGGATGCTCATTTCGGTTAATTTTGCTAACCGACAATCGTCACTCATTAATCGGTTATTAACGGTTAACTGGTCAGATTACTATTAATTTTATATTAAACAAATTGACATGTCTATTTTGTGTCTGACACATTAAATATTGCATTTTAAAATACTGATTTATTTTTATATGCTAGCATATAAATAACAGAACAATACAACAGAGCATTTTCACGCACCTGCAGTGTTTAGCACAGAAGAACAGAATAAACTAAATAAAATGAATAAAAAAAAAATAGGACTGCCCTAAATTATTTACACTTAAATAATAAGTTTTTATAACAAAATGAAAATAATGACTGATTCTTTTTAATAACCGGCATAGGCTGTTTTTTCCAATCATATGTTTTTTCTTCCGTCAAATTAAAATAGCTGACTTCCTCAAATCGCTCGCTCCATGGAAAATATGCCTTTATTTAATATGCCTTTATTTAATGCGTCTTCAATTAAAGCGAAACGGCTAAAAACTCCAGCAAGATAGAGTGATTATATGCAGTCATATACCTTTATCTATAAATAAAGTATAAGAATTTGTCATCATCTTAACTGAAAGCTTCTGCATGTTTGCTGGCCTCACGCATCGCGCACCTGTCAGTCAGTCAGTCAGTCAGCACGTAACGCCAAGGGATTAAACGGATAGAAACAGCACAGCACTATACGGTTACAGAAAAGTTTGCGCTGTTATAATCCACTTACCTTTAAATACATTTTGGTACGATTATAATCCGCTATTTAAAACAACAACAATGACTGAATGTTTTGAATGGGTAATGTAGCCGTGGAGGGATGCATTTTAGTCCCCGCCAAGGAAGAATGAATGTAGCGGAAACCATGCTCTTTAAAAGTTCTCTCTAGTTGTCTTGACAACAAAACGTGCTGCTCTGGGATGAGCCGCGTGCAAAAGATCCCCCTCTTAACGCAAAGGCGCATTTAGTCGGCCCCTTATGCAGCCAAACTAAAAATATATAAAATAATATTTTTAATCGTTTAACTGATAGCATTAATCGGTTACAAACGCACCCTTTCGGTTAACGGTTAATCGATTATTTTGAGCATCCCTAATTTGCTGATATTTGAGAAACATGCTAAGTGAACATCTTGTTTATCTGAAAAACAATGCTGGAGTCATATAATCTGCTATGAAAATGTGCGTTACCTGTCTGAACGCCTGTCTTTTTTTTTTTGGTCTCTTTAACCGGCTCATTGTCAGTTTAGCCATTTATATTTCAGCAACACGGGTTGCCATGGTGAAAAACAACGTATTTCATTAATCCAGTCAGGAAGACTCTCAAAGTGTGTGTCCTTAACTGAAATGCGACCTCTGGTGGACAGTAGCTGACTCCGAAATGAGAGGCAGATTCAGAGTTCCACATTTGAGTTTAACATTTGGTGTGCAGGTTATTTTGTTAACCTATAATTCTTAACAACACGCTTCACAAAGACATATGCAGTGATAAACAATTTGGCTGTTTGCACTAGACGAAACACAACCGAAATTTAAATTCAGCCATTCAGAAGCACAGAATAGTGCACTTACTGCACTCCAACAAAATGGTAACATTTATAATCTAATTAATACATATTAAACGACTTTAACACTATTAAACGCAGATGCTGAATCACTGATATATGTTGTCTTCCAATGAGTCACAGTTCTAAAGTTCCATATCAAGTTGTTTATTTTATTGTCAAGATCTGAGGTGAACTGTCTGCTGCTGCTTGCGGTAGTATGGCAATAAATGTCATGTAAAATGACATTCACACTCACACAGCACATGAGGTGTACCTGAGGTGATCATTGCCAGTTTTCTGTTGTTCAGCTGCGGGAAATAGAAGCTGTTTCTAAAATATAATTTTTTATACATTTATAAATTATAAAATATAAATATATTGTGTGCTTTTGATTATATTTAGAATACGGTTTAAATCAGCTTAAATCAGCATTTAGGCTCAACAGGCACATTGCTGTTGGTGTCGTCAATCTGGCAACCTGCCCTTGTGTGTGTATTAAACCAGCTGTGCAAAACCTAGTTCAACCACTGGGTGTCAAACTTTCATACAGCACTTTTCAATTATTTGAAAAAAAATGGCAACACTTTATAATAACTACACACTATGAGTCATTTATTTAGCATTAGCAAATAGTTCATTCATTATCTGTTATGCTGTGTTCAAACCAGATGCGGATTGTAAATAGAAACGTGAACATTTGAGTTTACCTGCTTCATTCGCGCGTCAAAATGGCTAAGATGGATTTTATTGAGAAAATAACTTTGTTTATGTGCTTTATGAAGGCTGAAAAAAAGTGTTGATTCATTCGGAGCCATGTCTGAGTGCACTACATCCTTTCAGAGGTGCACCCTGCTCTGTGAGCTTATAAACTCCTCCAGAAACTATACTTGATTGATAGAACCATTCAGCGGTGCTTCTGAATGAGCCGAGCCCAGTTTAATAAACTGTTATTGGTGTGTGCTGGAGGATTTTCCCCCTGGACATGTCAAAATCACGCCCTCACAAGAGCAAGCTCCTGATTGGTTAACGTGGCACAAATGTCCGCTAAAGTTCAGATTTTCAAACTTGAGCAATGTCAAATGTGCAAAACGCTCAATTCGCACCGAGCCATTCGCGCAATTTGTGTCATTCACGCTGCGCCATTCGCACATATCGCACTGCAGAATGTCTATTCGCGCCTTTGCATTGACTTAACATGTAAATCACTGGTGCTTGACGCTTCATCCGCATCTGATATGAACACATCATTAAGCATTAACTCTAGATTAATAGACATTGGTAAGCAGTTTTTAAATACAGCTACAAGTGCTTTATTCTTGTCTAATTCTTGTTAGGCATTTTCATACTTTTCATAAATACTATTACTAAATTAAGTATTGCATTATTTACAAACCAGTTATTTAAGAATAGCTGGTGTTTTTTTAAGATAATTAAGAACAATCAACAGCATAGTTGAGTACAACCCATTATGAAAATTATTATTTTTATCCATTTCTGAGTAAATATATTCAGTGTATTTTTGGTGCATTTAAACTAAACAGATTTATTAAACAGATATATTTCTTAAAATAATATTTTAGTCACCAAGCTTATTTAGAAATTATATAGATAATACAATTAAATTCAAGCTAAATACTGCAAAAAAGTTACAACCTACAAAATTTCAACTTTTTAAAAATATTTTGATCTCCTGATTTTTCCTTTTTTTAATTTGTATTTAATATTTTTCTATAACATAAATTTGGGTCTTCTTTTTTATACTGTTATCATTAGTTATTTTGTCAGATAAGCTCCAGATTTGACTTTAGTACTGACTAATATAATGTATCTGCACAAATATAATATTTTAGAGCTTCCTATTAATAATATGAATTTAAAAGAGAGATTTGTGAGGGGTGTTTACTTATATATGCTGAGCACTGTATTTATAATAATTTGTTTCATTCATTTTTTTTCCAATTCTCTTAAATGTCTCAAAAGTCATTTTTTATTGTTTATTTTTTTAAATATTTCACACAGCTTGGATCTTTTTTTTATATATCTTTTTATTTTTTATACAGAACATTTCTCTCTTTACTCTTACACACTAAACAATACCGGTACAGTGTTAAATCGTCACATGATGTCTGGGTCCTCAGGCAAAACCAGCAAGGATGTATTGTAAGGCTAAATTTTGTTTGACAGCCGTGTTTTATCCAGGCCAAACAAAAGATGGCGATACAGGAGCACATCCTACTTTGTCACACACAGAACAACAGAAGTAGATTTTTAACAATAACAGATTCTAGACATTTTCCTGATGTGTTGACATCCGTGTATCTACAGAGCCGTGTCTCTATCCATTCACGTCTGCCATCACAGCAGCATATTTAACCTATAGCTGTCCGAGTGTCCTTTATCAACATACAGAATGCTTCAGCTGATAAGAAATGTCAGAAATTCTTTGTTTATTTCTGTCAGACCTCTTTCCCGCAGTCTTCCCTCTACAATCATATCTCCTGCTTTAATAGATAAGATTTCTCTCTCACTATCTCTCATTTTCTCTGCAGCCTTTTCTCTCTCTTTTCTAAGTGATTATTTTCATCATCAATAACTCTTGTACAATGTTATATCGGGCTTTGGGGCCAGTAATAATACCGAAAATGAATGGATGAGTTTTATCTTCCTTATATTTGGTGAAGGCTGTGGGGAAGCCGTTGCATTTGCCGTAGGTAACGATGTTACTCAAAGAGAAATCATTATTTCCCCTGCTCCCATATGCCATTCGCTGAGACCGAGTAGGTGAGAATTTACCATCTATGTCAATTTCTAACTTCAGCGTCTAACTTTTTTCCCCTTTGGTTAATAAGATTAAACAAATAGTTTCTCATGCTTGTCAGTTGGGCGATGACTTTGAAGAAAATGTAGCATCCGTAAAACTAGAATCTGAAGCAACATGCATTCATTCACTTTCTTTTCGGCTTTTTCCCTTTATTAATCTGGGGTCGCCACAGCGGAATGAACCGACAACTTATCCAGCATATGTTTTATGCAGCGGATGCCCTTCCAGCTGCAACCCATTGCTGGGAAACATCCATACACACTCATTCACACATATAAACTACTGTACGGGCAATTTAGCTTACCCAATTCACCTATGCCACTTGTTTTTGGACTGTTTTCGGGGCACCCCGAGGAAACCCACACGAACATGAGGAGAACATACACAAAAATGCCAACTCACTCAGCCGGGGCTCAACCAGTAACCTTCTTGCTGTGAGGCGATTGTGCTACCCACTGCATCACCTTGCTGCCGTCTGAAGCAACATGTACTGTAAAATAAGTTATCATGAACTGCTCAGCTCACAGTCAATGTCTTTGCAGTATTGGCCTGCGTTTTTTGATAAGTTTGGGAAAAAAAAATCATATCAATGTTGATTTTTTTTTCAAGATTTTTTGATGAAGGGAAAGTACAAATCAGGAGCCTTTATTTGAAACATAATTTTTGTAACATAAAAATATCTTTGCTGTAGGGATTTATGTTTTGCTTATATGGTGGCTGCATAGTATTACAGGAAACAAAAACTATTTAAAAATATATATGAAAGTATATAGATGCATTATACAAAATTTATATTGCCTTCATTTTTATTTTGTTGAATCAAATGAACTTTTCTAGCCATCTCAACTTACATCAATCAAACTGACTAAAGCCCAATCCCAATTCTATTTTTGTACACCTACCCCTTCCTCTTCCCCTTGACCCTTGAAACAGAGTCTGAAGGGGAAGGGCTTCAAAATTTACCTCTAAGAAATTAAACACTACTACAACACCTGCACAAGTCCTTGCAATCTCTTGCCTTATATGAGATTGTTGACGGAGATAGCTGCAGTTATTCCAGTTGCGGTATTTATCTACCGGAAATCACTGAAGGCAACGATTTCATGTTATCATAGCGATATAATGTGACAATAAGGTTGTAACTGTACTATGTATTTACACAGTGGCCATATTTATCTATGTAAACACACAAAAACAACACTAACATTATAGCAGACACTGTAATAGGTCATTCCTAGCCACTAGACTTTTCTGACAGGTTATTCGAGTTTCAATGGGACAGGAGTTATTATTATTATGGATTGTAGATAGTTTTTATTTTTAATTTATTTTTTTTATTTTAGCGTTTTTTTAAGCATAATAATAAAACAAGAACGTGGTTATGAACATATTGAAACATGCTTGTTTGTTGTAAAATATCATAATAATGACAAAATACTAATTTGTGCATCTCCTGACTTCCGTGTTCAGCCATGCTATAGTTGTAGCTAATGTATTCTGGGAAATTTACTTACCCATTGGTTTCAAGTGTGGTTCTGTAAAATCTCAGTTTCAGGGGCTGTCTAGCCCTTCCTCTTAGCACTACACCTTCAAGCTAAAGAGAATTAGGACACCCCTACCCTTACCCTTCCAAAACGAGGAAAATTATCAAGTTAAACTTTGAATAACTTTTAAAAAAAATTGAATTAAAACCTAAATAACTTATTAAAATAATAAAAAATCTTAAAGTATTGGTTGTCTTGATGTTTTGTATTTGTTTACAGTGTGAACACTAATTCTTTCTTTCTTTCTTTCTTTCTTTCTCTCTTTCTTTCTTTCTTTGCTTTTTTTCTTCCTCTTGTCTCAGACGAGTTTAACCCTGAGATCCCCAAACTGGAGAAGAGTGTAAGCGGCAGCAGTCCGTCCGGAGACCGACTGTTAATCACTGTGGCGACGCTCCTCCTCGCTGCTCTCCTCGTGTCCTAGCAATCATCTTTCTGTCCTATCTGAGCAAACCCGAGCGCTCCGAAAAACAAAACAAAACATCGCCTTTCCTTCAACCTGTGCGGAGGGATTACCCAATCAGAATCCATTCACCCCTAGTCGAGCCCTGAACACGGGAGCTAAACGTAGATCTACCGCACCCAAATAGTGGCCTTTGTCTCCACAATTTTGGACCTTAGGAATAAGGAGCGTCGATTTCAGAATTTGCCTTTGTGGTGGAACGTCCACTCTTCTCAAACATACTCGAACATTTCAACAGAGGAAAAAACCAATGTGGTTAGACAGTGAGGTCTCTCTACCTCGAGCTGCACCGTTCTCATCTCTAATGAACCAGACTGAGGCATTTTGAGATTGACGTGCGCTCCAATGGAGATGACGAACATCACAGTGGTCCGTTGGATTTCAGCTGAGAGACTCAAGGAGCTCTGGAGACCTTTGATCCTGTCTTAACTTTCTGTCACAATCCATACCTTTGTGACTGCAATATGTGTTGGTAATTGACAGCGCTGCAGCGGAGATCAATAAAACTCATTCGCCAGTCACTAAGTTCAGGTGTCAGGCTTATGAATCGATGGCAAAAAGGCTCAGCAGCAGTTTCTGCTAGTTGCCAGGCTGGAGTGGGGAAAAAAACATCTAAACTGTAAAAAAAATCCGTAATTTTACGTTTTTTTTTCAGGCACCTGGGGTGAAATAAAATAACGGCCGTTAAATTACAGAAATTTAGAATAGAATAACGGACGTTAAATTACAGTAATTTACTGTTGAATAACAGATGTTAAAATACAGAAATTTACTGTAGAATAATGGACGTTAAATTACAGAAATTTACTGTAGAATAACGGATGTTAAATTACAGAAATTTACTGTAGAATAATGGACGTTAAATTACAGAAACTTACTGTAGAATAACGGATGTTAAATTACAGAAATTTACTGTAGAATAACAGACTTTAAATTACAGAAATATACTGTAGAATAACAGATGTTAAATTACAGAAATTGACAGTAAAATAACGGACATTAGATTACAGAACTGTAGAATAACGGATGTTATATTACAGAAATTTTCTGTAGAATAACAGACTTTAAATTACAGAAATTGACGGCAAAATAACAGACTTTAGATTACAAAACTGTAGAATAACGGACGTTAAATTACAGTTATTTACTGTAGAATAGCAGATGTTAAATTCCAGAAATTTATGGTAGAAAAATGGACTTTAAATTACACAAATTTACTGTAGAATAACAGAGGTTATATAACAGACATTTACTTAAAATTTCTGGTAAATTTCTGCAATTTAACGTCTTTTATTTTATGGTAAATTTCTGTCATTTAATTTCCATTATTTTATGTTTTTTTTCCAGCAGCCCAGCTGTCAAAAAAGAAAAAGTAAAGTACTGACTGTTAAATTACAGAAATTTATCAAAGAATAACAAACATTAAATTACAGAAATTTACTGTAGAATAATGAACGTTAAATTACAGAATTTTACTGTAAAATCACAGACGTTAAATTACAGAAATTTACTGTAGAATAACAAACATTAAATTACAGAAATTTACTAAAGAATAATGAACGTTAAATTACAGAAATTTACTGTAAAATCACAGACGTTAAATTACAGAAATTTACTGTAGAATAACAAACATTAAATTACAGAAATTTACTGTAGAATAATGGACGTTAAATTACAGAAATTTACTGTAAAATCACAGACGTTAAATTACATAAATTTACTGCAGAATAACAAACATTAAATTACAGAAATTTACTGTAGAATAATTAACGTTAAATTACAGAAATTTACTGTTAAATAAGAGACGTTAAATTACAGAAATTTACTGTAGAATAATGAATGTTAAATTACAGAAATTTACTGTAGAATAATGAAAGGTATATTACAGAAATTTACTGTAGAATAACAGACGTTACATTACAGAAATTTACTGTATAAAAACAGACGTTACATTACAGAAATTTACTGTAGAATAATGAACTTTTTATTACAGAAATTTACTGTAAAATATCAGACATTACATTACAGAAATTTACTGTAGAATAATGAAAGTTATATTACAGAAATTTACTGTAGAATAACAGACGTTACATTACAGAAATTTACTGTAGGATAATGAACTTTTTATTACAGAAATTTACTGTAGAATAACAGATGTTAAATTACAGAAATTTACTGTAGAATAATGAAAGTTATATTACAGAAATTTACTGTAGAATAACAGACGTTACATTACAGAAATTTACTGTATAATAACAGACGTTACATTACAGAAATTTACTGTATAATAACAGACGTTACATTACAGAAAAAAAAATAAAATTATTTTATTTTCTGGTTAATTACTGCAATTTAATGTAAATTATTTTACGGTAAATTTCTGTAAATTAACTACCATTGTTTTACGTAACGTAAATTTACGGATTTTTTTACTATGTAGTTTCTTTGTTCTTTTGCTGAACTTAGAAACTAGAGGCACGTTATAGGTCAGAGACCATCACTTTTGTACATTGTGCGACCTGAGATGTTTGATCATCATAGCAGCGCACGACTGAACGAGCTGTAGATGGATAGATACTTTAATTTCTTATAGTATGTACTGTACCGTGTCATCTCGAAGAGGCGCTGGATTGGCCGGTGCCACCGATTAGCATTTTTTGTAAGAGCGCTCGACTTGTAAACTGCAGTTCGCTGTTTTATATCGAAGACTTTGCGATGCAGACTTAGTTTTTACCGTACGATACATATTTAACTGCTCTTTGAGTATGTTACTTTATATACTTAATTTATTGAGTTATTTATTGATCATTTGATCCTTTTTTTGAAACTTTGTGAGTTTTGTCTGCTTTCTTGAGGGATCTTCCCTTGTCTTTGCTAATGCCAAATTATAATTTTGTTTCTGTTCGTTTCATGTTCTTTGTTTATGTGCCAGCAAATTGAATCACATTTCATAGTTACAAAATCTCATTCATTGCTCTCGGTTGAGTAGGTCTCATTATTATAGGACAGTGTGAGATTGTTGTAGTTCGTATTGGTGGGCGGGGCTGGGGGGATTCATGGGGGAGGGGCTTTTGAGTGGGCATAGCTTCAGTGCAGTAAGGGAATGAGTTTTAATGAATAAAAGCATTCCTCCGATCGCCGCAGACAATGTCAAGAGTGAATGTCAATGTAAACGTGTCTGCGTATGTGTCTTATGAGTGTGCACTTTACTGGGAACGGAACGGGAGTGTGCGCGTTTTCATATGCATTTAGATACACATTTGTAGGTTTTAAATACTCAAAGCTTGCGTGAGAGTTTCGGCTGGTGAGAACGGAGCGGGCGAGAACGAAGGCATTTATCATTGTTGGAAACAACAGTACCAATCGTGTTTACCTTAGAACGATTACAAAACATGTAAACGAATCATGAATGACAATTACCAGATTGAAACTTAATAAACCATTCTTATTTTAACAGTCTACTTGTTATTTTTTACTGATTTCTAGACCATTTCTGAATCATCATCTGCATGGCATTAATGTAAATGAGTTTGGGTTTGCGCTTGCGTTTTGAGAACAAACATGTTTATGAGTTTTTGTTTCCAGGCCTGTTTGTGACCACTCGTTTAGTCATGGTACACTGCTTGTAAATCCACTTTTACTATTTAAGAGATATTTAGATTGCCTCTGGTTTGCGGTGTGTAATGAACATGCTGAGATATTAATGTGACTACCATAAAATATAATTATACAAAATTGTAAATGCTAATAATGTCAATATAAAATGTGTTATCGTTCCTATTATTATTATTATTATTATTATTATTAGTATTAGTATTATTATTATCATTATTAATATTATCATTATTATTATTGTTATTATTATTATCATCATCATTAATATTATCATAATCATCATCATTATTATTATTATTATTATTATTATCATTATTAATATTATCGTTATTATTATCATTATTATTATTATTATTATTAATATTATTATTATTATTATTATTATTATCATTATTAATATTGTCATAATTATTATTATCATTATTATTATTATTATTATTATTATTATTATTATTATTATTATTATTATTATGACGCTTCTTCTTCTTGTGTTGGATTTAAATGGCAGCCCATATAGCCATATGCAGGATGTAGTTGTATAATTTGCACAATGAAAGAGGGCAGTCTCAATATTAACCAGAGCAAACATAAAGTTTTAAAATCAAACACTCTAGTGTCACCACTTGTCCAAAGTTTCACTTGTGTTTATCTTTATAACTTTTAAACCAAATGGGCTACAATGAAACAACTTTTTCCTCTGATTGCTTGAATCAAGCCGATTCAAATGCATGCTATGATGTCATTTTCCATCATGAAAATGTTTTCGCTATTTTGAATTTTTTGCAAAACCTATTTGACCGATATTTAATTTGTGATCTTGGTTCAAAGATGAACTGGAATTCATTTTTGTCCTGCAACTTGGAATTAATAATGTCTTAACATCTAATAATACTTAAAAACGTCCCCTCAATTATTCTTATAAGATTTTTCTTGTAATAATAAGAAACGTTTTTGTAATAATCATTTATTTTTTCATAGTCATGTTTTATTTTCTCATAAAATGAGAAATGTTCTCTTAATGTTGACTTCCTACACCGTAAGAATTACTAGGTTCCACAAAATTCCTTCATGCTGTCCCAGCACAAATTGGTTGAGTATTTTACAAATTTAAGTGGATTGAACATAAAACAATTAAGTTGTCCAAAAAAACTTAAGAATTGTGTTGTTTCAACTCAATTTAAATAAGTGGTTTGAACAAGCAGAACAAAGTCATTTTTTGAGTGTAATAATAATGACTTTATGATAAATTTTCTGAGAAATTATTATGAGAAATGTTCTCATAACTATGAGCAAAATATATCATTATGGGAAATCAACATTATGAATAAATAAGTCATCATTTTGAGAAAGTTTCTTAATATTATGAGAAAAATATCTCATATTGGAAAAGTAAGTCATTATGATCAAACAATAAGTCATTATTTTGGGAACATTTCGCTGTATTATGAGATATTAAGTCTGTTTTATGAGAAAAATATCACATTAAAATTATTACTATAAATAAATAAGTCATTATTTTGAGAAAGTTTACCATTATTATGAAAAAAATATGTCATTATGGGAAAGATATTATTATTTAAAAAAATAAGTCATTATTATGAAAAAAAAAATAATTTTTATGAAAAAATCATATAATTATGAGAAAAAAATCTCATTATGGAGAAGTAAGTCATTATTATGAAAAAAATAAGTCATTGTTTTGAAAAAGTTTTTCTTTATTATGAGAAAAATTATCTTATTATGGAAAAGTCATTATGAAAAAAATAAGTCATTATTTTAAGAACATTTCTCAATTTTATGAGATATTAAGTCAGTTTTATGAGAAAGTTTTTCATAATTATGAGAAACATGTCTCATTATGGGAAAGTCATTATTATGAAAAAATGAGTCATTATTATGAAAAAATAAGTCATTGTTTTGAAAAAAAAGTTTCTCTTTATTATGAGAAAAATATCTTATTGAAAAGTCATTATGAAAAAAATAAGTCACTATTTTGAGAACATTTCTCAATATTATGAGATATTAAGTCAGTTTTATGAGAAAAATATCTCATTATAGGAAAATCAATATTATGAATAAATAAGTCATTGTTTTGAAAACGTTTCTCTTTATTATAAGAAAAATATCTCCTCATGGGGAAGTCCTTATGAAAAAAAAGTCATTATTTTCAGAACATTTCTCAATTTTATGAGATATTAAGTCAGTTTTATGAGAAAGTTTTTCATAATTATGAGAAACATATCTCATTATGGGAAAGTCATTATTACAAAAAAATGAGTCATTTTTTGAGATGTTAAGTCAGTATCACGAGAGAATTTCTCTCTCTCTTTTTTTTAAATGTATTATATTTATGAAAAAGTATGTAATAAAGTATGGGGGAAAAAAGTAATTATTAGAATGTTTCCCGCTATTAGTTTTTTTTTTTTTTTTTTTTTATGGCAGAAATGAGCTTTAATAAATGCTTCAACCAAAACAATTATATAAAATATAAAACATTTTAATGGTTTCACATAAATGTATTCATCATATGAATTTAAAAGCCTTTTTTTGTTTTGTTTTTACAGTATTTTAAAATATATTTTAATAAGTTTGTCAGATTTGTAACATGCACTTTTTATATCTCCAATTATAAACTATTACGAACATTTAGCAGAAAAGTTACACAATGTAGCAAAATTAGTTTATTAGTTTATTATTATTGTAGCATTATTAGTTATTTTTGCATGGTGCTATGCCAATTATGTAATAAGTATCTTATAAACACATTTATATATTTAAAAATGTCGAAATTTAGTCCTCACAACTTTATTTTTTATATCTTTCCATCTGTGTTCTGCACTTTGTCTCTGTCTGTTATTTTATCTGCTCTGTTTTCACACAGACACATTCATTCATATTCAGCCAGACAAAGCACACGTCTGTCTCCTCAGGTAAAAGGTTCCTAAAGTGATGAGAATCTGACCTCAGAATCTCCTTCACCTCTGTACTCTTATACAACATACAAATCAAAACTTTCAAGGTGCCCATCATTAGCGAACAAACACAGCATAAAACACCCCACACTGACAGTCCTGAGAAGAAGATGATGTTGTTCTTCTCAATTTCGCTCTTTCCATCTATGGAGAAAATGCCTCGGAGCGAAGCATGTTTGTGCACATCTGTCTGTTTTTCTCTTTTTTTTCTTCAGCCTTTCTCCTTCTCTGCTCTTAAGTGTTGTTCAGTTCCAAGGACTCTCCACGTAAAAGCGGAGATAGTCAAGGCACTCAAGATTCAATGGTAAGCAAGATTAAATGTCACATCAAACATTCCAGTCCTGATTTCAACTGCATAATGTTGTGCAATAACATGGTTGCACGTCTCAGAAATCATTGGCCGTGTGTTTGTATGAATCATTCAGTTTGTCTATCACAGCAACCGTTTTGATGGTGATGAGGAGTCTATTCCTGTGCCAATAAAAAAATGGAATTGTTTTATGTTCGATACTTGGAGTGAAAATAAAAGTGCGTTTAGCAAAGTAAATTGAGGGTACCCATGCACTTTATACATATATATGTTCCGTATTTTGTGATTCACAAGTGTTTTCCGTTTATTTACGGTTGTGAATTGCATTATGGGACCTTGATCTCTGCTCTGTCGACTTTTGATGTTGATAATCCAACTCTAACGTTTAACAAAGTGACTTTTTATTGAAATTTTAGTTTGAAATATAATGTATAAGAAGTTAAATATTGAGAAATAAGTCCTGATAGTTTATTACAAAGTTTTTGTACCATATACACCAGGGATGGGCAGTATTTATGAAACATGTATTTCAAATACGTGTTTTAAGAACAAAATAGTGTTTTGTAATTTGTATTTTAAGGGGTTAATGGAAATGGCTTCATGTTTTGTATCAAAATACTTTAGTGTCTTGTATTTTTAAAATACTTTGTAAGAAGTCTGCATGGTGACATGATAAGATGCATCCTCTGATTGGTGCTTTTCACATCATTAACTCTTCCATTTAAAGAATAACTGAAAAAAAATACAAAATCTTTGGAGAAAGAGTATACTGTACAAATAATAGTAGTTTTGGATGGATTCCTGATGCCAAATGTTTAAAACAAGAAACATAAAAATAAGTCCTACAGTGGCAATTCCTACAATACCTCTTCGTCGGTTTTAAATGGCAGAAGTTGAACAGCAGGTATAGTTGCAATGTAAATGAGGAGGAAATGTATGCCTTTAAAGATGTCAGAGTGACACAACATATAAAACATATATTTAATAATCTCCTAAAATCGGATTATACAACAGGAGCAGGATATAGCATTTAAAGAGTTACCGGAAATTTTCAGAAATTGTGTTTTTACATTGAGTATAGTGTCTATGCTAGATCCTATACAGACCAAAATCATTCCTTCATTCATTTTCTTTTCGGCTTAGTCCCTTTATTAATGTGGGGTCGCCACAGCGGAATGAACCACCAACTTATCCAGCACATGTTTTGCGTAGTGGATGCCCTTCCAGCTGCAACCCATCTCTGGGAAACATCCATACACACCTCTACACTACGGACAATTTTTTAGCCTACCCAATTCACCTATACCTCATGTATTTGGACTGTGGGGGAAACTGGAGCACAGACCAAATTACTAAAACAATTGTTTTCAGAAGATTCTGAACCTGTTCTTAACGTTTTGAATTCATCCCTACTTTTAGAATACATTCCTAAAACTTTTAAACTAGCTGTCATTAAGCCTCTTATTACAAAAAAAAAAAAAAAAAAACACAGCTTGATCCCAAAGAACTAGTAAATTAAAGACCCATTTCAACACTTCCTTTTCTTTCAGTGATTCTAGAAAAAGTTGTATCTGCTCAACTATGTTCCTTCCTGCAAAGAAACAATATTTATGAAAAATTTCAATCTGTATTTAGAGCCTTTCATAGCACAGAATCAGCACTCCTAAGAGTTACAAATGATCTTCTCCTGCCGTCCGATTGAGGTTGCGATTTTCTCTTAGTGTTATTGGACCTCAGTGCTGCATTTGATACAATCGATCATAATATTCTCATTGATAGGCTTGACAATTATGTTGGTATTACAGGAACTGCATTTGCCTGGTTCAGGTCTTGTCTATCTGAACGTTATCAATTTGCATCAGTTAATGAAGAGGCATCATACAGGTATTTGGTATGTTATTTTAAAATGCATTTCCATGTATCTTTGCCCAACCCTGGTACATATATCAAACACCAAACCAGACAATATATCACTTTAAACTGTTAAAAATGTTTATAAAAGTCACTTTTTTCATACTTTTTAAGGTTAAAAGTGTTTGGAAGGCAGCTCAAGGTTTCATAATGATATTCAATAGCATAAATAAACAAGGAAAAACTAAAACATAGATCACAGATATGGAAAACTGACAATTTATGGATGTTTGTTTACAGTGTGTCATGGCATTTCTGAAATATCAATTTGAAAAGTTCTATTCCAGACATTGAAAGTCAGGGATTTTATTGCTCTTTTTATCATGGATTTTTGTTTGACATTTTAATTTTGACCATCTAATCATTAAAATTAATTTTTTACATGTTTTGCCTATTGTTAGTCTATTTATTTTCATGCAATTTTACTTCTTTCTCACTTGCCAACTCATAATCAAATAACTTAAAACATTATCAAGTAGCATACGTTGTTTTGGTTTGCTGAAAATTAATGGAAGTGAATAAGACTGTAAGTCGCATTTTACTTTACAATGGCCATGATGCTTAAAAATTAAGTGGATGGGTCATGGACCCTCAGCCTTTTAGTCAGTGAAAATTAGAGGGAAATCTGGAAATTTCACATTTTGTATAGAGCAAGAACCCTGTACATAGTACTGCATTGTTATTCACAAGTGAATGTAAGCCTGGTTTTAGCCAAAATACCACCCCGTGATGGGATGGGGCTGTAGAGTTGTGGGTACTTGCAATCAGTGTGAATCTGCCTTTAAGCAGCTTGTGTAAAGAAGCTCACAGCTGACTTCCTTCAGGCACACATATGCTGCTCCTCGACCTCCCAGATTGTGGTGCCATCTCGGTCATCAGAGGGACTAAGAGGCAGATATTAAACAGAGAGATAAGAAAAACTCAAACTATACACTATGGCAGGCAGGCGTTCTCAACTGGTGTGGCCATGGTCATTTTCTCATGGTCATTACCTATAGAAGATATATAAAACCAGAGCAAAGGTAATTTACAAAAATATTTAACACAGACTCATTGTGAAAACGTACCCCCATATACATCTCTGGAAAGCATGAATTATGTAGCCAGAGCTGCGTATGGCTGCATTTCATCTTTCAAACAAATGCTATGGAGTGGTACGACACCACTGACTGTTTATTTTCATGCTACCAGTTTACCACTTACCTTAATGTGGACAGCTTGCCCAGTAGCTTGCCCTGTATGTCTACGACTTGAGATGTAGAGAGGAGTTGACCGCATCGACAGGGTTTAAGTTTGGCAAAGAACTGTTCCAGAAAACAGGTAGAACAAAAACAAAAGGCAAAAATGAAATAAGTAAATGACAGGGTGGGAAATTGGGTTTAGGGAAGGGAAGGAGTGAGGGGATCGATCAGTCTGTCAGTCAGCCTCAGGCGGTTTTTCGCGAGAAGAGCGGGCGTTAATGGCACTCGCGAGAGAAATTTGAGATCTGACAAAGCGTACACAGCATCCTCTAGTGCAGTGGTTCTCAAACTTTTTTTATCAAGTACCACCTCTGAAAAAAATTGTCTCTCCAAGTACCACCATAATGAGCAGTTTTGAAATACAGTAAAGTAATAGGCCCAGTCAAGCAGCTACAGATTTGTACAGTTTAAAAACATGGCAGATTATTTCCTATTTATAAGAATATTATTGTCAGCCACTTTAAACATTATAAATAGTTTGAACATTAACCCTGCACTGTGCTTACATGTACAAAAAACGTCACCATTTAAATTAAAATGTGCTTTTAAAAGTAAAAAATTATAGGTTACTGTTCGTAAAAAGTAAAAAAAAATAAATAAATAAATAAAAAATCCTGTACTCCTGTAAAGTTTTAACATGGTAGCCTATTTATCAACACTTAGAAATATAGGCTGTATGTCTTCATATTCATATATAAATCATTTTTGATACATTTGTACAATGTACATGACATATTTGATTCCTCCGCATTCCACTAAAAGGAAGCCCGCATACCACTAGTGGTACACGTACCAAAGATTGAGAACCACTGCTCTAGTGGATTCACAAAAACAAAAACTGCAAACAAATATACCTCCTGTGACATATTTCACGATCTCCAGAAATGTATGTAGTGGTGCTTATCAACAATGAGCCTGGGTTGAAAATATTTCACACACATTGATTTTGGTGGTTTATGATGTCTCTCCATAGTCATTATGTATTTTATACTTTAAACGCTCTACATGATGTAACTACAAAAGTGTTAATCTTTAAATAAGATAATTATTAAAACCTTTTGGTCATTATTGCTATCTAGATGCTAATGGTCTAATCTGATTCAATGACTTATACTAAGCTAAGCTAAAATTGCTCCCACAAGACCCTGAGTTCAGGTGAATGGATTAAAAAATGGTAAAAAAATAAATAAATAAATAAATCAACACGTTTAACAGTGCAACAAGTTTAACTCTGTGGTAAAATTAGCTTATTTTCAAAAAGGAAAAAAAATGTATGTAGTGGAAAATAAAAATTGATTCATGAGAACTTGATATTTTTCATGGGTAAACAAACTAAAGGAGCTTCCATTTATCTTCATACAGATCAGTATTTATGTATTTATACAGCAGAAATCATCATTAGCAGTCTTTAAGCCCAATATACAATTACCTGCCATTTTATTAGGTACACCTGTCCAACTGCTTGTTAATGCAAATTTCTAATCAGCCAATAACATGGCAGCAACTCAATGCATTTAGGCATGTAGACATGATCAAGACGATCTGCTGCAGTTCAAACCGAGCATCAGACTGGGGAGGAAAGGTGATTTGAGTGACTTTCAACGTGGCATGGTTGTTGGTACCAGATGGGCTGGTCTGAGTATTTTAGAAACTGCTGATCTACTGGGATTTTCCTGCACAACCATCTCTAGGGTTTACAGAGAATGGTCAGAATAAAGTGAGCAGCAGATCTGTGGGCGCAAACTCCTTGTTGATGCCAGAGGTCAGAGGAGAATAGCCAGACTGATTTGAGCTGATAGAAGACATGAGGTGGATGGGCTACAGCAGCAGAAGACCACAACCTGTGCCATTCATGTCAGCTATGCACAGGAAACTAAGGCTACAATTTGCACAGGTTAACCAAAATTGGACAATAGAGGATTGGAAAATGTTGCCTGGTCTGATGAGTCTCGATTTCTAATGCAACATTCAGACGGTAGAGTCAGAATTTGGCGTCAACAACATGAAAGCATGGATCTATCCTGCTTTGTATCAGTGGTTCAGGCTGGTAGTAGTGGTGTAATGGTGTGGGGGATATTTTCTGGGCTCACTTTGGGCCCATTAGTACCAACACCACAGCCCTACCTGAGTATTGTTGCTGACCATGTCTATGCCTTTATGACCAGCAGGATAACGCACAATGGTGTCATAGAGCGCAAATCATTACAGACTAGTTTCTTGAACATGACAGTGAGTTCACTGCACTCAAATGGCCTCCACAGTCACCAGACTCAATCCAATAGAGCACCTTTGGGATGTGATGGAACGGGAGATTCGCATCATGGATGTGAAGCCGACAAATCTGCAGCAACTGCCTGATGCTATCAAGTCAATATGAACTAAAATCTCTGAGGGATAATTACAGTACCTTGTTGAATCTATATGCCATGAGGGATTAAGGCAGTTTTAAAGGCAAAAGGGGGTCCAACCCTCCAACCTGGTACTAGTAAGGTGTACCTAATAAAGTGGCCGGTGAGTGTAGTTGCCGTTATTTTTAGAGGAACAAAACATTTGACATTGAAATCTGTCTAAACAGCATTTTTGGAGCTTGACCAACAATTCTGACATACAAATCAACTGTGTAGAGATTCGACTCCATTCTAAATTTATGTTGTGTTCTCACTGGAAAAATAACACAATGCGGCTTTGGAACAAAATTAGGGTGATTCAGTAATGGCAGATTTATTTTGTTTTTTTGACCAATTTGGTTTTCCATTAAGTCTAATAATGCTATTCGATACCCTTCAAAAGTTGACTTCTGCAACCGAAAGTCTGCTTGTGTGATCAGCTGATGATCTCAGCCTCAGGCCTGGCATGTTTCCCAGGCAAGCAGAGCTTCATTAGCCTGTGGTGCACCAGCAGAGAGTGTCAGGTTCATCTGTGGGCCCCAACTCCCAATTACCCTGTACTATTAACAACAATAATACTAATTATGTCTGACATGAAATGCTACAATGTCACGATTGTATTGCTTGGTGCAGACTGCGCCACTCGGACAGATGGTGCAACTACCAGTGGCCACTAAGTGGGATGCTGTTGTTCATTTAGTCATAGAAAAAGGTCCAGTTTGGAACAGCAGCCTTAATTAAACCAAAATGGCTGCCAGACTTTGCCCATATGGATTTTAGTAATGCTCTGTTTGTCAGTTCATGTTAAATGCTAATGACATGGTAGCACAATGGTGGTTGGCACCGTTGTGGAGTGAGCTTAGAGGAAAAAATAATGCCAGTTTTGCTTTGCTAACCAGCTTCAGACAGACACTGAGGGTCGGGGAACAAAGATTAGCTTTTATGGTAACTTGAGTTGTTTTTCAAGGCAACCTGCTATAGTTGTTTTCCCTTAAAAAGATTAATCTCTCTTTTTTGTGGTTAGCATGGTTTCACAACCCTAAACACAGTTTTACCTTGTTATTTATAGTAAAACTGGTTATTTAAATGGTAGTTAACAATCCATAAAACCGTAGTTACTATATTTTTACTATTAAAAAACATGGTTAAATTTAATGCATTTGGCCAGTTTAGTGTAAAGTGCAAAGGCAAATCCTAGCTCAGAATGTGTGCTAACCATACTGTGTGTGGCCTGATTTGAGTTAGCAAAAGGTGAGTTTTATTATAGGTTCACTGCTATTAAAGTAAAAGTGTGATAAACAAGTTTTTGATAAACAAATTAACACTGTTTCATTTAAAATACCATGTCCAGCTATGGTTGTGAATTCTGTGTAGTGTGGTTAATTTGTGATGACATTTTTTTGTATTTGTAGCAAAACCTTGGTAAAAGCCAATCCAGGCGCATTCTGAAAACGTACCCCTATACATTTCTCGAGAGTGCCAAATACGTCCCAGGAGCTACATTTTTTGCAGTTTTTGCGAATTTACCAGAGGCCGCTGTGTACACTTTTTCAGATCTCACATTCCTCTGGAGAGTGACATTCACGCCTGCTGTTCTCACATAAATCCACCAGAGGCCTCTGTAGACTGACTTTTGACTGACTGAATGACTGAACCACCCTCCTCCTTCCCTAAACCCAACCAATAGTGTTTCCAAAAGCACAGATTGACGTTTTCAGATTTTACCACATTCTCACCCTGTTATTTACTTGTTTATTTTATTTTATTGGCTTCTGTTCTTGTCATACCTACTTTCTGGAACCGCTCTTCACCTGACTCGAACCGTGACGTTGTGGTCAACTTCTCCCTGCATCTCAAGTCCGCTGATGTACATGGCGAGCTACTGGACAAACTGGTAACAGCGAAAAAGCTGCTTACACAGGGGTAAGCGCAAAAAGGAATGGCATCATACCGCCCCACATCATTCAACTTTAAGCGTGAAATGCAGCTATATGTGCTTATGGCTACATAATTTGTGAACCTCCAGAAATGTATTTAGGGCTACATTTTCAGAATGAGTCTTATGTTGGTTAAAGCTCATAAAGGATGTTTCAGTGTGTTTCTTATTAGTCTACAATTAAAAGGCTGCCATTTTGTTCTGTTTGACAGATTGTGCAAATTCTAATGCAGCTGTATCACAATGTTTTTACTTGCAATGAGCAATGAGCCTAAAAAAATCCATGTTGTGCTTAACCTGCTGCTTGTGTATTGCTTGCTTAATGCTAACATGCTAATTCCCTCTACCACTGTCCCGTTGTGAACAGAAAGAGAAAAGTCTGCCTCATAATCTAAGCAAATATTGTGTGTGTGGCCTGATTTGTGTAGACTAGAGGTTAAAGCAAGAATCAAGAAGTTCCTATTACACCCAAGGCTGCCAGATTTTGCCAATAGCCTGTGTATTTTGGCTTGTCAGTTTTTGGCTTGTAATGCTAATGATACAGTATGTCATCACCTTATTCTCAGAGAAAACCGTAATGTTAGTTATGCTTCCAGATTCAAAGCTAACTTGCTAAATTCTGCTAATGTCCAGTTGAAAATAAAAAAGCAAAGCTGTAAGTCTAAATGTGTGTGGCCAGATTTGAGAAAGAAAAATGTTAGTTGTTAATTTGGTTTCATTTGTAGTAAACCATGGTTTCATAAGGGAAGTATCAGTGTGTTTGCTATTACACTTAAATGGCTGCCGAATTTTGTCCATACACATTTTTTTATTTTGTTTTTGTTTCTTTTTTTTTTTATGCAAATTATAATGCAGTAGTACCAATGAATTTACTTTTTGTAATGATCCTTGAGAAAATCATAAAGCTAGTTTTGTTCAGCTAACCTGCTTCTTTTGTACTGCTTGCTTAATGTTAACATGCTAATTCCATTAACCACTGTCCTGTTGTGAATAGAAAAGTAAGCTAATAATGTGTGTGGCCTGATTTGTGTAGACAAGAGTTCAAAGCAAGTATCAAAAAGTTCCTATTACACCCAAGGCTGCCAGATTTTGCCAATAGCCTATGTTTTTTGGCATTTTAGTTCATGCTTAATGCTAATACGTATGTCATCATGATATGCTCAGAGAAAATCATAATAAGAGTTACTACTTTCAAATTCAAAACGTAATGCTAACTTGCTAATTGCTGCAAATGTCCTGTTGCAAACAAAACAAACAAAGCTAACTGTATTTGACCTGATTGGAGTTAGCGAGAGGATTATTTTTAGTTACAGTAGAAGTGTAATGACCATGTTTTTGGTAAAATGGGAACTATTTGTTTCCGTTTCAGTACAAATACCATGTTGTGGGTAACAATAGAACAACAATAACCATTTGGTTGTAGTAAACCATATTGTTATTAAAGAGAAGTATCAGTAAGTATCATATTCCTAAATGGCTGCCAAATTTATGAATTTTGTTTAGATTTTGTTTTGTTTTTCAGTTTATGTGGTCAGTGTGGAGGCTACCACAGTAATTTTAAGTGTGACGAGCCCAGTAAAGACCATAAAGCTAGTTTTGTTTTGCTAACCTGCTACTCTTGCACTGCTAGCTTAGTTTAGCTTAATGCTAATATTATGGTATAATGGTGATTTCAGAGAAAACTGTAAAACTAGTTCGCTAAAGCTAATTAGCTAATTACTGCTAAGTCTTAGCTAAATTGTGGGGCCCGATTTGAGTTGGCAAAAAGTTAGTTTTATCATCATTTTTACTACAGTAGGTGTGTATTAACCATGGTTTTGGTAGAATAGGAACTATTTTTCCATTTTACTACATATGTTAAACTATCTTAAAGTGGTACAACAATAACAATGGAACAACAATAACTATTTGGTTGTATTTGTAGTAAACCATAATTAAAGTCCAGACAGAATTGTTTTGATTTTGTTTTGTTTTTCAGTTTATGTAAATGCTAATGAGGCTATGCTGCCGAATCAGAGCCGCCGAAGGTCAGCCGAGCTCGGGCCGATTACTACCTGCTATCTGGGTACCATCATGATTTTAATTGGTAGGCTTCTAATGTGAGAAGACCATAAAGCTAGTTAAGTTTTGCTAACCTGCAGCTTTTTCACTGCTTGCTTATTGCTAAAATGCTAATTACTCTAATAATTACTTTTACAGTTCAAGCTTAATGCTAATGATATGGTTTCATGGTATTCTCAGGAAAACCATATTACTTGTTGTGTTTTGAGATTCAAAACGCAATGCTAACTTGATAATTTCTCTTGTGAACAAAAAAGGAAACTACTGCAACAGTGTGGCCTGATATGGGTTAGCAAGTGTAAAAGGGCATGCTAAATGGTAAGCTAATTTATAAAGACATCTTATGGGATATTTAACCTCATCAAACAGTCTGCGTGATGCATTTAACCTGAAGAACATTGTGAAAGTCCAAGATTGTTTGGTCTCTGTGAGACTATAAATCACTTATTGAAGATGTGAGGTGTAAATCTACTTTATTGTAGCTGCTGGCATGTTCCCGAGGTGAAGATAAACCCCATTCTGTTTTCTCCGTCTGAAAGTGTCAGTATTGAATTCCCTCTGGCTGACACAGGATCAGGTGTTCCAGCGCTCCTCCCAGCCCCAGTCATTATGAGCTTAAAGATGACACCCGTCCCAGATCAATGCCTGAAAGCACCACTTCAGCAACACAATACGGACCGCTTCTACAGTTACAGTATGTGGTCTGATTTGTGGTCTGGGAGAAGTTTTGACGATCATGTAAATCAAATCATCCTTACTGGAAGAGTTCACCCAGAAAAGTGTCAGCAAAATGAAGGGATTACAGTGATAAGCTTCACTTTGTTTGTTCTTCAATAATATTATATATCATAATACCAGAACACTTAGTCTATTGTCATAGAGTTGAAAAGTATAGTTATATTTTTACATAAATATCTAAATATAATTATATAAATAAATAAATTTACTACCACTTTTTAAATATCCCAATATGTTTAATTAAACTTTACAGTGGAGGTATTGTTTCAGAAAATGTATATATTCACATTTTTAATATTTGCAATATTTAAATGATTTAAGTAAAATTTATTAGAAATTAATGTGTAAAAGTAAGCTTTATGTATTCATTATTTTCAGTATTAATTAAATAAAAATATTTTCATACTTTTATATTTTCTACATATTAAATTTAATGTTATTTCTTGACTTTTGAATATAAATATAAGTTAATAAAAAAAATAAATGCTGTAAAATGTGTTGATTGTTATGAACTCAACGTTGGTAACACTACTTTAAGGAGATGTTCGTAAGACACAATTTTAAAGGCCTCATGACAATTATGTTTATGACGGATTTATGACAAGTAAAGGTAATGTCAAGTCGTCGTGACAAAGACAGTAATACATTATGATGCATTTGGTTATGTCAGGTTGAAATAAGCAATTTTTCCATCCAAAAATGTGAATGAACTTTATGTGCAAAACTGGATTATCGCATAAAAGACGTGCAAATAAAGCAGCGTTTCCATCCAATAAGTCAAAGCGAACAAAATTGTGACTTCCTGATTAACTGGCGCCAAATATTGTATCAACAGTAAAACCTGAATTTGATGTTGTAGGAAAAGCTGCGTCAATATTTTCTTCATATAATAAATGACTTGCGGCTTAGAAGGCAATCCTGGCATTTGAAGGAGTCAGACGTGGAGCACAGGTGCTCTTGATTCTGGAGGTCATTAATAATATAATAACACTAATACTTAAATGGTAAGACATTTTAGAAGGATTAAAACAACATTTCAGATGTTTAACAGTGTGCTGAACGTGCTGATTTGTCCATTTACACACATTTTTATCATTACATCATCTCTTATAACACAATCACATGACCTTTTTTAATGCGCATACTGATATTTGTGCAGTTTATGTGTTTCCATCGTAGTTTATGCGCATCTTTTCTTATTAGATAAAAAGTTTATCCTACTCAGTTATCCCATAAGTTTTTATGGGCAATTTCAAAATTAATGCGCATCATGGTGTTTCCATCAACCGTTTTTTTATGCGCATATGCAATGTGCATACAAATAGGTGGATGGAAACATACAGTAGCTATAAATATATCTCAAAGGGTCACCTTTACATTGAAAATGACATACTAGACTGAATGACACTTACTTGTCACAAGCATGCATAAAATCACCTTCATATTCATGACGTGAAGACCCACTTGAAGTAAATTCTGAAGAGCCACTTGAAGTAAAGGTGTACCCTAATGTTAAATTGAGCATACTTTTTACTGATTGAAAGATGGAAGAAGAGTCTACATTTGAGTACGTTTATTATTCTGAGCACTTGTTTCGTGGTTTCATGTCATTCCTGAACTGTTAGGTTGATTGAAGGATGACAGTCATAAATTGGAAGTGGGACGTTTTGTTTAGCAGTCTCTTTGGGTTCATTCGACATTTTCAGCATCATTAGTGCAGAGATAAACCATCTGTGTGTGTGTGTGTGTGTGTGTGTGTGTGTGTGTGTGTGTGTGTGTGTGTGTGTGTGTGTGTGTGTGTGTGTGTGTGTGTGCGTGTGTGTGTGCGTGTGCGTGTGTGGTCGTGTGATTCCCCAGTCTAGCTAGCCGTCTGGACTCGTCACAGATACAGATGCAGCCCAAAAGCTTGCCAGATTTCATGATCTGTTCCTCTATTTCCCTCTATCTCTCTATCTCTTTCACTCCCTCTGTTGCATCCTGCTCTGTTTGTCTTCTTTTTCTCATCAACTCTAAATCTTTTTTTTTTATCATTCTCCTGCTGCTACTCTCATTTTATCTCTCATTTCCTCAGAACTTCACTGAAATGTATTTAGGTCATCAAATTACACTCAGATGTTTCCTTGTAAACACAATCAGTTTATTTATTTACTTCATCTTTTTTTTTTTTTTTTTTTACTGGAAGTGTGATTGTGGGTGACTTGAGGAATGAGTTGAAACTGTTCTGTTAAACAAGTCTTGTAAGCTGTTTTTGGCTTTCGAAGAAGTTTTCTAGGGATTAGTATGTGAATTGTGTCAGCATAATGTGCTCTTTATAAGCTGCCAAGCCTTAAAGGGGCAGTAGGTGATCTGCGACAATGCTAACCGGCTAGCATAAATCTCTAAAGGCGCCTACACACCGGGACGCTTCTCGTTTGCGTTTATCGTCAGTGTTTTACGAGACGTTTTTTCGTATTCAAACCATAGCGCTTTTCACTGGCCTCTGTGCATCTTCTTTAATGTGCGCTCGCATTGACAGTTTTGCGCTGGAGCGCCTCCAAGTGCTGTTTACTGTAACTTCAGCAGCTCTGTACACGTGAACAAAAGTGCTGATCTCATTGGTGGAGAAGGTTTTGACGCAAAAAACCTAAACTAAAAAACGAGCATAAGGTGTTTTTTTAAAAATGATGCTTTTGCGCCTGGCGTTTTGCGCATTAATGTGCACAATCACATTGACGCTCTTTATTAAGTCACAAGGCGTTAAACGTCTCGGTGTGCATGAGCCTTAAGGGTGCTTTCACACCTAGACTTTTGTTTCGGAACCTGTCTCGTTTGCCCAGTTAGCGCGGTTCATTTGGCATATGTGAATCCACCAATCGCTCTCGGATCCGCGCCAAAACAATCGCTCCGATATCGCTTGAATGAGGTGGTCTTGGCTCGATTAAAACGAACTCTGGAGCGGATCAATTGTAGTGAGAAAGTGATACGATCCGAGCCCGGTTATATCACAGTGTTTTATAGATATGTAATAGGCATACGGCTATATGAAGAGAGAATTATGAATAGGGCGGAGGTCATTCAACAGACATCCCGAGTCTCCCGCAAATGCACAGAGATTCCTGGATGCCCGCAAACGAGTGATAATCTCCCGGTAATCACGCATCTCCTTCCTGCTCTTTAAATACGTTGCGCACCCTTCTCACCCCTCCCCCCTCCCCGCTCCTCAGACACGTCGCATGCACCTTGTCAAACACCACCAAACCAACACGCCCTCTGACAGCTGAGTGGGATTCTGCAAAATAAACCATGAAACTCTGACCAATGTGAGGAGAGTTTACTCACACATGACTTGTTTTAGCTCTTTTGGTCCGTTTAGAAACTTTATAGTGTAAAAGCGAACCACACCAAGAGCAAAGAGCAACAATGTCACAATTTTAATCCCTGTTTCGGAACACATTAAATCGATTCACAGGTGTGAAAGCACCCTTAAAAACACAGTCCCACCCCTGCAGTCCAAAGCCACACCTCTTAAAGCACGAGTACGCGCACCATAAAAATGACTTCACAACCTCACACAGCGACTAGTGCTTGGCCGGTGGCATGCAGGAATTACACTCATTATTAAGCCATACTTACATGCTATTTCAGAGCGAATATTCAGAGTTGCGTAGTAAACAATATTGGAAGCACATCACAGGTTGTCATTGTTCAAAAATGAACCGATGTGATTTAAGTATAAAAGCAACTTCACCTCAGTAAAGCAGGCTAGGCGGAATAGCGCTATTTGCTGATGTTTTGTTGTTAAACTACATAAAAAATCTACATTATCGGTGCTGTAGAAGATCCCTTATGAAACTGAACAGAGCTCGAAATTAACCTGTTTGCTTGGTAGCACCGGTGCTTCTAACTTTAAAAATGTAGATGCATCAGCCAAAATTTAGTCGCACCCACCAATTATGAGCACCGTTACTACAAGTTTTATATAAACAGATTTATTGCATTTGAAATCAATAGTAATCAAACTAACAAGCATATATATATATATATATATATATATATATATATATATATATATATATATATATATATATATATATATATATGAGGAAAATATGTCTAAACGAAATCCCGTAATCACAAGAAAATACATTTTTATAACTAAACTGAGTGACCAAAAGATACACGGAGCGCTCACCGGCAATACACGCACTGCTTGACATGAATGAATCTGTTAACAATATAACTGTGCTGTTCTCACGGGTGCTGTCTGATATTGCATTGATGCTTTTGACATATACTGTACCTTCTTATATGCATACTTTATGTTAATAGCAATACCGGTCTTTTTATCAGTAGCGATATTAGTTTACTCAGTGCAAGCTCGTTTGCGATGGTGTATGTGGTGTTAAATTTTACATATAGCTGCCACTTGCACGGCGGACAGCATCTGCCGATTAAATGAAGGATTAAACAGAACCTCTCGTGCCAGATGTGGCAAACATTTACCTGAAAATTCCATCCCACAGACTTTTCATGGCGGACTTGAAGCCAATAGAAGTCTTTTATCCACTCTTCGAAAAGTGTAGATGATGGATTAACATTCAGCACATGATCACTACTAAGATGTGTCATTATTTGTAACTTTAGATGGTTTCTAAAACAAAATCTGTCAGTTATTTTCATTCTCATCTCTTTCATCCTACTTACATTTTCGCGGTTGTAGCTCTTCCTGTCATACCATGGCAGTAGGCATTGACTGAGTGATTGACAGCTGATATTAACCAATCCATTCGTGTTCAGTTCTAGAGCGCTGGGCCAATAGGAAGAGCGTGAAGGTGGGCAAGCATTGTGGGCTTTGTTTACAGCAGCAAGTTGACATGACAAACCATTTAAACCATTCCTGAGCACTGCGTTTTGCGTTTCAAGTGCAAAGACGCATTCTGCGTGAATGTCTCCTAAATCCACGCATGTGGTGAACATTTTGCAGTAAAAACTGGTCACACACATTAACTTTATTCACTCGCACAAATGCTCCCAAATAGGTTTTGAGGTCGCATAGATAACATTTTTTGCACTGCTTGGAAATGCATACCACTCATCAGTTCTGATCTTGTTGAATATGTCTGCTGCTTTTACCACCCGATTCTCCTGTCAAACTTTGTGACAAAGAGCATCTCGGGAACCACATTCTCATGATTCAAGTATTACCTCTCAGGTAGATCCTTCAGATTGTCTTGGAGAGGAGACATGTCCAAATAACTGCATCTTGCTACCAGGGTGCCCTTAGGGCTCAGTTATTGGACCACTTCTCTTCTCTATCTACAAGACATCAATAGGATCTGCTGTCCAGAAACATTGCTTTCTATTATTGCTGTGCTGAAGACATAATTCCACTGTGCTTCTCATTTCAGTTTGATAATCCAATAATATTTGCTCATACTGTATGTCAGCATAATTGACATACATTTCTTCAAGCTTCACTTTCACCTCAGTCCTACCACAGACCTGCTTGTGATTTCCAGCAGCACAAAGCTTTATCTTATCAACTGACCTATAGTGGGTGCATTGTTCAAACTCTTGTTCTGTGCGGGCCTGGCTATTACAATGCTCTCTTGGCTGACTGTGTGTCCGCCAAAGTGAGTTTGCCCCTGTCAACCCTGATGACAAATGGCATCCAGTGGTTTGAGTCGTACCTCTCAGGTAGATCCTTCAGGGTGTCTTTGAGGGGAGAGGTGTCTAACTCCTAATATATTATTGCTGGTGTGCCACAGGCCTGAATTTTTAGACCTTTTCTTCTTCTCTATCTATATGGATCTGTAATTCTGATGCTTCTCCATCCAGCAAAGGGGGCATAGTTCACACTCTTTTTCTGTCCAGGCTGGATTATTGCAATTCTCCCTTGGCAGGCATTCTAGCCACTGTGATCAAACCTTTGTAACTGATCCAGAATAGAAGTGTTTTTTAATGAGGCAAAAAAGCACACATCACACTTCTGCTCATCGGTTTGCACTTGCTGCCAATATCCACTCACATATCCACAAGGCACTGATGTTTGACTAAAAGCTATGTACTCCTTACCTAAACTACTGTTGGTGCTCTCTAGAAACTTTTGTTCTGCACGTGATCAATGTCGTTCCTAAGATGACACAGATCTTTACATTGACTGTTAACTATAGTGGAATGACTTGCCTATCTATAAAAAGACTTTTTCAAGAAATGGATGTCCCCAATATGTACAGGGTGCAAATTACAGGGGGTTTGGGGGGGTATGACCCCCCTAATTTATGCTTGATCCCCCCTGAAGAACATCAAAACAAGATGTATGGGGGGGGGGGGGGGTATGTATACAAGATGTATACTCTGATTTCTATCTTAAATAATACTGCTAATTAAAATAATAGAGAACGTAAACATACTTTTGACCGCCCCTATAATGGTTTATACCATTGTGAATGCATGTTTACACCAAAATACTACTTTAGCCGCAGGGTAAATGGCGTAAGTGTTCACACGACGGCGTAAGTGTTCTTGTAAAAAAGGCATTTGTACTGTAGATGTCCATTAAACTAAGCACATAGTTTGGATTTTAATCAACTCTTGTTCGCACATCGAACTTAAACAGTAAAATACAAAATATGTGCAGTCTTTCAAAGTCATTCATTAATAGGTGCAGGAATGCCAACCTGTAATATCACTAATGTCATTGAGAACCGCTCAATATCCCTCAAAGCAAAAACAAAAGTTTGATTAATAAATTAAAGGTTATTGATTTAAATATCTAACTTTGGTTCACTGAGGCATATTACCGAGCATTGACGTAAAACTTGACCCCCCTGCCCCAGATCATCAATGTATAATTCACACCCTGCATATTCATGATGTTAATACCAAAGGCCGCTGTATAACAAAGGACGATAATTATAAAGATAACAATAATTAAAAACGTTAAAAACTTAAAAACATAATCACTTTAAAAATAATGAATTTATTTGATTAAAAACACAATGAATTGTTCTCATTTGTAAGTTGCTTTTAGATAACAGCATACGATAAATATGTTTTTCATACTAAATGTTGTGCTGTTCAACATCGCCAGTGCTGAATGCTGCATGTCTTTTTAGCGACTGTCACTATTAAAAATTACAGTCAGTCATCATCCATATATTAACCTAACAAACTAAGTTGTTTTTTTTCATGCTGAATTGCAGAAATGTAGTTATACTGGGACAATCCACCAGCTAAAACCATCATGAAGTAAAATTTAGTTAAATCCATCAGTCTACAGCAGGGGTCACCAATCTCGGTCCTGGAGGGCCGGTGTCCCTGCAGGGTTTAGCTCCAACTTGCCTCAACACACCTGTCTGGATGTTTCAAGTATACATAGTAAGACCTTGATTAGCTTGATCATGTGTGTTTAATTAGGGTTGGAGCTTAAATCTGCTGGACACCGGCCCTCCAGGAACAAGTTTGGTGACCACTGGTATACAGTATAACTGTGGCAGTATAGATCTACTGTATATTATACATTACAAACATTGCTGTTTTAAGGCGTTCTAGAGACAGTCAGTTGTGAACATTCTTCAGAGGAATAACTCATGCAGAGGAATTCTTTATTGAGCTTATCTTATTGAAAACAGTTATTTCACACAAGATATTAAAGTTTCTAGAGGGCAGAAGCTGGCATTAAAATTCTCCCCAGGTTAGTATATGAGTTTTTGTATGATGGTTCTTTCAAAAGTAGATATATTGCATGGCTCACATAATTTTGAGGTACAGAGCTACTACATTTTTAGCATTAGGAATTCTGCAATTATGTTTTGTGCATGTGGTTAAATCACAGGTCAGGTCTTTTCCCACAGGGGGCGCCATTTCTTACATCGTCACCCACTCAAAAGCCCTGGGCAATGCTGTTATATAAACCACCGTTCAAATGCTTATCAACAATGTGTATTATGCAATGGGCTTTATGAGTACACATCAACTCGACACACATTGCCTGCTTGTGATATAATATCCATGTTTTATTTGATGTAGATGGCGGCTGGCCTCATGACCCATTGCAAAAATAAAGAAATAAATAATAAGTAAATAAATACAAATACTCTATTGCATTTTATGTATGTTGGTTATATAATTTATAGTACACTTTTGGTAAGCACTTGTATTGGTGCATTTATAAGACATGCAGTGGCCTCCAAATGTCTGCGACCTCATTAAAAATCTGGGATTCAAAATCTGATTTAATCCAGGAGTTTTAGGGGCTTGAAAAAAATGACAAAAAAAAAAAAAAAGAGCAAAATTGGAACAAAATATACTGAGATATATATATTATCATTCAATTGAAACATGTTAAACAATTTTAATAATTGTACATTAAGTATGGTTGAAGGCAAACTTATTAGAAACGTTCATTCTTTTTTTGTACAATATATTTATTACTTTTTTTTCAATTTGCATATCACAACATATTACACAATTACAGAACAATAATCATGAAGGCACAGCAAACTTTTTACCCCCCCATTCTCCCTCCCAACAACCTATTCCCTTAAAAAATATTTAAATTAAATTAAATAAATTAAATAATAAATAAATAAATAAATAAATAAATAAATAAATAAATAAATAAATAAAATAAAAAAGGGGAAGAGAAAAAAAAGAAAAATAGGGGTATATGTTTAAATCAGGTAGAGAGTGTTTCCTGAGTTTAGACCATGATACTTCCCATATTTCTAAGCTTGTTCTAGTTGTAGTAGACTGTCAACATTTACATTGTACTTTAGAAAGTTATTAAAAGGTCTCCAGATATCTTCAAACATATTTTGTTTCTTTTTGACAATGTACATGATCTTTTCCATTGACATATGCGATGCCATTTCTTTAATCCACTTTCCTATTCTAGGTTCATTTATACGTTCATTCTTTTTAAAATATTTCCTATGTTTAACAGAGCAAGGAGATTTTGAAGAATTTTAATATTTTTTTCTGTCATATTTATTTCTTCTGGATGAATTATTGATTTATTATTATAATATTAATTGTTTATTTTATTTATTTTAGTTTGGCTGGAATAAAGCAATTTATAATAATAATAATATAAGATAAAAGATACAAAATACATTAGAAACTGGTTATATTTAAAGTGACTCAAAACCTTTCATCAAGGTGTCCTAAAACTGTTGAACAACACTCATTCTTGTGTTAGGATGTAACTATGGAAATATATACACTACATGACAAAAGTCTAGTCAAGTTTTAGGAACAACAAATAATAACTTGACTTCTAGTTGATCATTTGCTATCAGAAATGGCTTATATGGAAGGCAAAGCAAAATATTGCTTTATATGAACTAATGCAGTATAATTTAAAATAAAATATATAATGAATTTATCACAGTAAAAACAAAAACAATCCCATTTATTACACTATGAAGTTCAATGCCAAATAGCAACACAAGTCAAGCTTTTGCATTGATTTGCTCGCGATGTTATGTGCGTTGTTCTCTATTCGTCTAGTGGTTAGCATGTCGACATAGGATACAGTAGCATGCAAGGCGTCCCGAGTTCAAGTCCAGACACAAGGACATTTCCCTACCATCCTCTCTCTCTCGCTCGCTCCTACTTCACTTCCTGTCTAAATTCTGTCCCATCTAATTGTAGCGAACAGACTGACACGGAGGTATCCATTTTGCAGTATTTAATAGACACAGTTCAATCACAAACAAACAACACGCACTAAAGTGCGAACTCACATCAACAATATTCAATATTGGTCGTGGGGCTGGCGGCTGACAGACACAGGGTGATATATCAGGCATGGATCAGTGGCAGGCAGCATGGTTCAGAGTCCTTATAACAAGCGTGGGTCGAGGGCAGGCAAAAGGCAACTCAGAGTCAGAAACAGTCCGGGGTAATGCACAGGAGGTCAGGCAGGGAGTAACGCTCAGAAATGTTGGCCGTCGCTGAACAAGACTTCGTAATGAACTGGTGTTTGAGTGTGGCTTATATCAGGGAGCGTGGGTCGTTAACGGGATTCAGTTCAGGTGTGTGCGCAATCAATTCAGGTGGATGATGTAATGCTTAGTAGTCCGAGGATGGCGGCCTCTGCTGGCCAGCGAGGGGAATGACTGGGACCAAGTCGGTGACACTAATAAAGGCCAATATGCCAAAAATAAATCTTAAAAAATTAAATCATAATTCTAAATCATTCACAACCTTTAATTAAAACATTTAATTTCAGTTTTCTAAAAAAAATAAATAAAAATACAGACAAAAAGGTTACGTTGAATTCAAAATAACGATCTCTGTTAAGGGAATTTTCCCCAATGTCTCCCCTCATTCTCTTTTCAGATGAGATGAAAATCAAAGCTTGGGCCACCTTTGGCCCGCAGGCCCCATTTGGACATCTCTGGTATATAATATAAAGTCATGGTGAAGTGGAAAAAGAATTAATGTTGTGTATGATTGCCATAAGCTTGGAGGACTGCATCCACACAGCTCTGCAATGACACAAATAACTTATTAATAAAGTCCTCTGGAATGGCAAAGAAAGTGTTCGTGCAGGACTCATCTTCAATGCCTCCTCCATCTTACCCCAGACATGCTCAATGGTGTTCATGTCTTGTGACTGGGCTGGCCAATCCTAGACCACCTTGACTTTTTTTGCTTTCAGGAGCTTTGAGGTGGAGGCTGAAATATGAGAAGAAGCGCTATCCTGCTGAAGAATTTGCCCTCTCCTGTGGTTTGCAATGTAACGAGCAGCACAAAAGTCTTGATACCTCAGGCTGTTGATGTTGCCATCCACTCTGCAAATTTCTTTCACGCCCCCATACTTAATGTAACCCCAAACCATAATTTTTCCTTCACCAAACTTGACTGATATCTGTGAGAATCTTGGGTCCATGCAAGTTTCAATAGGTTTTCTGCAGTATTTGGTATGATTGGGATGCAGATCAACAAATGATTCATTGGAAAAATCTACCTTCTGAGGCTTCTTCCTTATACAATAACTTGCCTAATTACCCTAAACTAAGTAGTTAACCTAATTAACCTAGTTAAGCCTTTAAATGTCACTTTAAGCTGTATAGAAGTGTCTTGAAAAATATATATTCAAATTTTATTTACTGTCATCAATGCAAAGATAAAAAATATCAGTTATTAGAGATTATAAAAACTATTATGTTTAGAAATGTGTTCTCTAAAAAATCTCCTCTCTGTTGAACAGAATCTGGGGGAAAAATAAACAGGGGGCTAATAATTCTGACTTCAACAATATGTCTTATTCTTATGATTTTTTTTTTTACATATATATATTTTTTTAATGTAAGTTTTTATATTAAATGAAGATAGTTACATACTTTTGGTAGTCTATTTTTGTTGTTGTAATGTTTTTAGTTTTTGTGGACACTGAATATCGTCTTAGATACGATGCGAACATTTGTTGTTGAGATGAAATATCTGTGATTATCTTCATCTATTTTTGCATCTTCACCTTCCCCCACAGCTCAAAGCTGAGAGATGCAGGAATATTTCATGTATTTTATTATTATTATTATTTGTATTTTTGCAGTTTTGTTGTACGGCTCATGGGAATCTTTATTTCGATCACGATTATGTGACCGGAGTGAAACTGAGAAAGGGATTAAGATGTTTTCTGGAGTCTCCCTTTCAATGCAAACAACTACTTGGCAATCCGTATAAAGCAAGCTAACAAAAGAAACGAAATGCCAAACCAGAGTCGACTGGCAGGATGGAAACACAAAAGCTTATCAAGAAAGTGTCACAGTCCGGTTAAAAGTGAAGTGAACACACACTCACACACACACATACGCAAACACAGAGAGAGGGAAAGAGAAGTGTTTCAGGCCAGCAGGTTTGGGCTTGCGTTGCAGGATCAGTCAGACAGGGTGTTAAATAATAAAGACGTAGAACAAAACATCTAAAACGGTTGATAACATTGAGCGTGTCAGAATGAGATAATCTTTCTGGAACTTTCTCTGGGGAATAATGTTTGTAGACTGCATTACCTTTTAGCACCTTTTAGCATGTGGCACTTATTTAGGACTAAGAGATTAAAAAAAATTAAATGGAAAGTTTGTGAGTTTTTTAGTAAGTCCTCATAGGCACTCATGTCATATCTTAGTATTATTATTATTATTATTATTATTATTATTATTATTATTATTATTATTATTTACTTATTTATCATTTTAGGACATAAAATCAAAACAAATTCCATGTTACATTATTTTTAGAGTCCATTGGTTGTCATAAATTGTTGTTTTGATAGATGTAAATATGTAGGATTAATAAATGTGTATGGTTTTGAGCAATTTTGAAATATAAATTCAAAGCAATTTTATTAAATTCCATTAATGCCATGTTTGCAGACATTTTTTTTGTTGTTGTTGGAAAACTATTTTAACTTCAGAAAAGGTTAAAAAAAAATTTAAAAAAGTAATATTTGATGGATAAAATGTGATTTTCAGTCACAAAACATTACCTAATGTGATTGATTGTCATTTTTTGTAAAAAATAATAATAATAACAATAATAATAATAAAAAAAATAATGACAAGATTTTGTTTGAATTTGATAAGAAATGTTAACAGAATTGTGTAGAAGAAATCAAATATTACCATTTTACTCAAATCCACACATAAATAATTTTTGTTCAGTTGGTTTAATTGAAAAAATATTAAATGCTTAGAAAGTTTTATATTATGTTCAGTTGAATGTCAATTTATTAGCCCGCCTGTGGATTTTTTATTATTTTTCAAATGTTTTGCAAGTTATTATTAACAGAGCAAGACAATTTTCATAGTATTTCATATTGTATTTTTTTTCTAGAAAAAGTTTTATGGTTTAAGTTTATCTTGAAAAAATATATTTGTTTTTAATTTCAAAGTTTATATATATATATATATATATATATATATATATATATATATATATATATATATATATATATATATATATATATATATATATATATATATTTTTTTTTTTTTTTTTTTTTTTTTGATTGACTACAGAAGCCCAATGACTTGACTAATTAACCTAACTTGCCTAGTTAAACTATTTAACTTCGTTAAGCCTTTAAATTGCACTTTAAACTGAATACTTTTGGCAAAACAAATAGTAAAATAATATGTACTGCCATCATGGCATAGACAAAAGAGATTTAAAATGGTGATTAAACAGCAAAATACACATTAGGCATAATAATTTTCCCTTTAACTTGTGTTTAATATAAAGATTATGCATGTTAAAATTGACCAATAGAGCACCTCATGTTAATTGAAAATTGTTAATTCACAAAATGAATAATAAATATGTAAAATTCCACACTGTTGTATAAAAAATATATGACTAAAAGTTAAGACAATAAATATTTTAATCCACATAAATCCACAAGACGCTGCTGTCGACTGATTGACTGACTGACTGAATGACCGTTCGACCCATTGCCCCACCCTCCCTCTTCATTAAACCCAACCAATAGTGTTTTAAAAAGTACAGGTTGACCCGATCACCCTCTACCCTAAACCCAACCTATAGTGTTTTAAAAAGCACAGGTTGACCCGATCACCCTCTACCCTAAACCCAACATATAGTGTTTTAAAAAGTACAGGTTGACCCGATCACCCTCTACCCTAAACCCAACCTATAGTGTTTTAAAAAGCACAGGTTGACCCGATCACCCTCTACCCTAAACCCAACCTATGGTGTTTTAAAAAGTACAGGTTGACCCGATCACCCTCTACCCTAAACCCAACCTATAGTGTTTTAAAAAGCACAGGTTGACCCGATCCCCCTCTACCCTAAACCCAACATATAGTGTTTTAAAAAGTACAGGTTGACCTGATCACCCTCTACCCTAAACCCAACCTATAGTGTTTTAAAAAGCACAGGTTGACCCGATCACCCTCTACCCTAAACCCAACATATAGTGTTTTAAAAAGTACAGGTTGACCCGATCACCCTCTACCCTAAACCCAACCTATAGTGTTTTAAAAAGCACAGGTTGAACCGATCACCTCCTTCCCTTAACCCAACTTATGGTGTTTTAAAAAGTACAGGTTGACCCGATCACCCTCTACCCTAAACCCAACCTATAGTGTTTTAAAAAGCACAGGTTGACCCGATCCCCCTCTACCCTAAACCCAACATATAGTGTTTTAAAAAGTACAGGTTGACCCGATCACCCTCTACCCTAAACCCAACCTATAGTGTTTTAAAAAGCACAGGTTGACCCGATCACCTCCTTCCCTTAACCCAACTGAACCGTGTTTTCAAAAGCAATCCAGAAAAAGAAAATTCCTTGTGACAGCCTGATTTTAACTACGTTTTCAGATTCTCACCCTGTTATTTACTTGTTTATTTTATTGTTTTGGCTTTTGTTTTTGTCTTACCTACTTTCTGGAACCGTTCCTCATCACAATATCTCAAGAAGTGCATGTTAAAATGCAATAACGTTAAGTCTGATGCTGTGCTCAAAAAATACTTTAGTAATTCATAATAAGTACTATATTGATTTTGAATTACACAATAGTGAAGTACTCAAATTAATTTGTTGTGCTTGTGATATTTAGTTTACTGTAGTAAAGGCTGAAGTATACTATGGTGGGGAGGATTTAGTGCCAGCACCTATTAAGGGAGCGCGAGATGTTGAGGCGTGCAATCGTAATTATGATGATGATTTTTATGCGTTCACTAAAGGAAATATGATTAACGTCAGATCCACAGCTAATTTTTAGGCACCTGTAGAGGTAATGCGTTCCAGTGATGCGTTCCAGTAAAATATGACAAACTTTGGTAATAGATGCGAATATAAGGTAAGGACTGGTGGAAGAGTGTTGTTTTAATGGAAAGCCGAATGGAAAGGAAAAAAAAAACCTCTGCATTTTGTGATGTGTATGTGTGTATATATGTGTCCTAAAAGTTTGAAAACGCCTGACTTTAGTTAAGCTACATTTTAAGTAGAGTAGCTAATAGCTTAGCTCACTACATTTTTCAAGCTTGCCCAACATTAGCATTAATTATTTACAGTGTACGTAGAGATTTTTTTCACATTGTTGTTTTATTTAAGCACCATTGAAGCACAAGATGTCAAATCAAGCCGGAGAATATGATCATCAAGTTTTTTTTTTTTAATATTAGACATTTTCACTATTGGATGGCATGTGCTGGCGTTCATTTCTTGGAGTCTTCATTCATGTATCATCCTCATAAACTAAACAGGTTAAATAGGGGTGATCCAAACTTCTTATGAGGCAGAATTACAGCTTCAGTTCTGACTAATTTACTCCTCAGTTTCTTGGCTGCGCCGCAAAACGCCATCATTTGGAGTCGCAAAGTCCAAAATTGCTGCTGGCCAGTATGAGGTTGAGTGTGAGCCGGAGCGCAGACGAGTCCAAACACATCCCGCAATTAGAGTCTTTGTTTTTGAGAAGCGGCGGCGGCTGGAGGTGGAAGAGTGTCAGTGTGCATGAAGCTCCTGGTTCCTCAAGGCTTTTTTCAGCAAGCGCTAATTTGGGGCCCAGCCAGACTTGTGTGATCCAGCAAACTGACAGCCATGAGAGACAGAAGAGATGAGCCTTCATCATGACAGACTGAGCTGCATTTACCAAGAGAAAAGTGCAGGAAGGAACGCATGCTATATTTATAACTGCAACAAAGTTACACATTTTGACGTGCGACGGTATGTGCTATAAAATATGAATTATACGTCAAATATTGTGGCCTGTCGAGATAAAGGTGTGTTGTTCTTTTTCTTTACAATATGGCTTACAGTTTCCACATGCATTTTCAAAATGTGGCAAAAACTAGATTTATTTTTCTTCACTATTAAAAGTAAAGTTAATTGTGTCTGTTAAAAAAAAATCTGTTAGTTAACGGTTTCTGAATTTTGTGATTCACAGGTGTTTTCCAATTGTTTTTATTTGTAAATTGCATCACGAGACCCTGATCTCAACTCTGTCGACTTGATGTTGAAAATTCAACTCTACAGTTGAACAAAGTGACTTATTTTGATTTTTAAGTAGTTTGAAATAATATATTGTAAAAGAAAAAAATATTTAAAGAAATAAGTCTGTAAAATAGCAGAAAATGTACTGCAGTTTATTAACAGTTTTCTTGTATTATACTATACAACACCAACCTAGACAATATACAGTTGAAGTCAAAATTATAAGCCCCCCTGAATTATTAGACCCCCTGTTTTTTACTATCGAAAAAAAAAATTGCTTAAACAGGCTAATAATTTTGTCCTTTAAATGGTTTTTAAAAAATTTAAAAGTGCTTTTATTTTTTGCATAAATAAAACAAATAAGGCTTTTTCAAGAAGAAAAAAATTTATCAGACATACTGTGAAAATGTCCTTGCTCTGTTAAACATCATTTGGGAAATATTTAAAAAAGAATAAAAACTAATTCAAATTCTGACTTCAACTGTATATAACGAGTCTTCGATGAGGTCCAGCATTCTCAAGCCTCTGGTGCACAGACTGCAGCTCTGCACAAGACGTTTGGCCATAGGAGAAATGATCGTGCCCGACTGAACCTGGTTACTCTTGAGGTTTTTAAAATATTTACTTTCACCAATTGGTGAAGCTTTTTCCTTGCTGCTGTCACCACTGGGTTGCATGGTTCGGGATCTGTAGAGCTGCGCATCGATAGATTTGCTCGTCAGTGTTTGGACTCTCAGTAGGGATTATTAACCACACTGAACTGAGCTAAACTGAACTGAACTTGAACACTAAAAACTGAACTACACTGTTTCAATTTACTATGATTTTCTATTTGAAGCTGCTTTGACACAGTTTACATTGTAAAAACGCTATACGAATAAAGGTGAACTGAATAGAATTGAATGTATCACTTTAAACTATAAAAAATGTTAAAAAGAAAAAAAAAGTCACTTTAAAAATTTTTTAAGGTTAAAAGTTGTTGGAAGAAAGAACAAGGTCCTATAATGCAACTTAATAAACTGGGAAAAATAAAAACACGTGGTGGCGCAGTAGGTAGTCCTGTTGCCTCACAGCAGGAAGGTTGCTGGTTCGAGCCTCAGCAGGGTCAGCTGGTGTTTCTGTGTGGAGTTTGCATGTTCTCCCTGCTTTCGTGTGGGTTTCCTCTGGGTGCTTCGGTTTCCCCCACAGTCCAAAGACATGAGGTAAAGGTGAATTGGGTAGGCTAAATTGACCGTAGTGCATAAGTGTGAATGAGTGGATGTTTCTCAGAGATGGGTTGCGGCTGGAAGGGCATCCGCTGCATAAAGCATGTACTGGATAAGTTTGCAGTTCATTCTGCTGTGGTGACCCCAGATTAATAAAGGGACTAAGCCACAAAGAAAATTAATGAATAAATAATTATGAAAAAATACCTATTTATTAACTATGTGCAAACGTATAAGAATTAAGTTGTCAACTTAACAGCTCCAATTACAATGAGTTTACTCACTTTTTAAAGTAAAGTATAACTAATCACTAAATTAACACTGTAAAAAGGGATTAGTTATACTTGCATTGCAGTATTATATATTTATAATAATATATTATGATATATATAGATGAACAATTATAATTTGTAGAACAGCAATGCTCTAATGCTGTATAGACATCTGTCATACAGCTCTTAGTTTTCTACTGAAATCTAAAAAAACAATTACTTGCAATTGAGCCTCAGTTCTATTTATAAACGCTTCAAATTGGATCTGGTTTCCTTGAGCCGAAAATACACAGGCATGACAGTCTTCAAAAAAAGAAAAGAAAAGAGCCAGCAGCTCCTAAGCTATATGTTTATAGAGGCCATAATCTGCGCTATACATTTTCATTTAGACAGAAATTAGAGAGAAGCTCTACAGCAGTCTGCTTAACGCCTCCATTTCCTCTACAAAACTGTATATTGGGGAAGAATAAGATGCTAAAACACCATTTCTGGCCTTTTTCAAAAGCTTTGTTTCAAGGAAAAGCGCAGAATAACATCTCTTGCATAATCACAGAAGATAATCCATCAAAAGGGCATTCTTACGCTGCGCTCACTCTTGTAAACTTTGATCTTTTTTTAATGCCTGTCATCGCTCTCTTAATCTGACGCCGCTTCTAAGTATTGTTAATATCCAGTTTGTTTGTTTAGTACTTAAGAATTCCTTTTACCATGTCTGTCTCATTTGATCCAGTCAGTCTTTATTCTCTCTATCCCTCAAACGCCTTCTAATCCTCATTCTCTCTTTCTCTCGTTTGCTGCTAATCCTTTTCATCCCTTTGGTTTTCCTAATGTTGCCATCCTTCAGTGTCTTGTTCTTTTTTATTTATCCCTCCTTCCCTCTCCGTCCCTCCTTCCCTTTCACCCTGCTCTCCTTCCCTCTCCGTCTTTCACCCTATATTTAGCTGTAATCCGCTATTTTTGTTACTGTGCACAACAGCTGGGGCTGAATTTACGCAAAGATCCACACCCACATGCTCACACACACTGCTATGAACACACAAACATGCACACACCCTACTAAATGCACACACGCAAGCCTCTGCAAACCCACAGACCCCTGCAAACATGTGAAGCACACATGCCAACAGTGCTGGACAGCTGCTACAAAACTAAAGACTCAAAAGTCATCATTTAAAGCAGCCAGACTACCATTTTAGGTAAAAAAGATCCAAAAGTAGTGCATCAACGCTACTTAAGGTGTGTTCACAGTTGGTTTTGTTTGACTAGAACAAACCCTGGTGCTATAGAGTGTTTTGGTGGCATAAGTCGGCCATATTGGTGGCACAGAATGTAAACAATGGCACTGAACCAAATGAAGCTCACATATTTTGCTGATTATTGTTTCTGAAGATGGACCATTTTCATGTTTTGAACTCTACTAATTGGTTGACATGAGGAAAAAAAACATGCAGAGTACGATAGAATGCCAAAAAACAGAGGAGTTGTGTCTACACATTTGTCCCAAGTGGCAACCTCTCGCTCTCCCTCGTGAAGCCAATGCGGAAGTAACTGAAACTGCAATTCATCAACTTGCCTTTAGGGGCTGGCTCCAATAACTCCAGATGTTCATTTACTGCAATGCTAAATTGGCCATTTTTTACAGCTGATAAATACGTTAACAGCCTGGTACAAAAGCTGGTTTTGGTGCATATAGCTAATATTGACCCTTATGACAAGTGTGAGGGAGGTGAATCCTTTTCGTTTTTATTAAGCTATATTAAATCTGCATAATTAAAGCCGTGGCCAATTGAGTGACAGCTAGGTCTCGCTGATCAGCTGATTCCAGCTGACTTGCTGCTGAACTCTACATATACATCATATTTTTGTTTTGTTTTATGTTGCTTTACACAGTCAATTGCTTTTTGGGATTATTTCCTATAGATATCAGATAATATGCCATTAGTGGCGGATTTAGGCATGGGCAATATGGGCGATCGTCCAGGGCAGCATCTTGCTAAGGGGCGGCATGGGGAGACAGTGCAAAAAAATAAAAATAATCCAGCCCCAGTAAGCTTTGAGATACGATTTACTTTATGCAAGTGTATTAATTTAGACTGATAATCCTAGAATAAAGATGTTAGGGGCCACTAACATTTGGCGTCTTTTGCATGCGCAAACTGAAAGAGCGTTGTAAAAAGCAAACTGGCGCATGCGCGCATAAAACCATTCCCGCACACCTCAAGTCTGCTGTTCCGCTCTCGGTGTGAATATCAGTTGTTTACATGCCCGCGGATAAAATACACTCTGCTTTTGTGCTGTGAAACTGGAGTAACTTTTAGGCAGAGGCGTCGGCACACAGCGAGCTTTGAAAGTTGATGCAGGAAATCAGGGAGGTAAGACTTAAGGTAAGGTCTAAGGTAAGATAAATTCTCAGCCATGAGTCTAAGACAACAGATATTTACATAAAACATTTTTTTTTTGTAGCCTATCCTATAGAATTGTCTTTAATATTCAAGCTAAGAGATCTTAGACTCTCACGCCAGTTTTGTCTTTACATTGTTTTCCAGTTACCTTTAAGATTGATTTCTGTTATTTGTTTATAATAATAATAATAATAATAATAATAATAATAATCAGATTTATTTTTATTTATACTAAATAATTAAAATATATGTTTTTGGGTTTTGGGGCGTGGCCATTGTCTACACTGTAAAAATAATCAATAGTTTTATGGTTTATTTTGGTATATAAAAAAAGTAAAATAACGGCCGTTAAAACAGCAGAGGTTAAATTACAGAAATTTACCACAAAATGTAAATTTAAGAACATTTTTGTAATTTAATGACCGTTATATTACTTTTTTTTTTTCTTTTTAATTCTAAAGCAGAATAATTAAATGTGTTCTTGTACATGGAATGAGACAATCAGAATTAAAAAAAAAATCTTGACATTGAAATTTGGTTAATAATAATATAATTTGTAAAATAATAATTTGGTTTAAAAATATCTGTAATGTAGATTTAATTCAGTTAATTTTGAAACAGGAAACAATATATTAACAATTCAAATAATTAATTAATAAACTTGATTGTTTCCTGGATTAAAATGAAGGCATTAGAAGATACAAACAGGAAGATGGAATTGACTTAGTGCATTAAAATATTTCTTTGCTCAAAAAATAATTACAATTTATTTTAAATGTGGGTCAAGATAGGCCAAACTTACATCGCCCACACGTCAATTTTTAACATCTGGGGCCAAATAATACATTTGATAACTGGCCAATCTCTTGTGTGCTGTCTTAAAGATGGTGCCACCTCTGCAAAACCCAGGCCATGTTTGGCCTACATGCTGTATGCCAGTGCCGGATGAATGCCTGCTGTGCCAGCTTTATGCCAAATCTGGGCCAGAATTGTTTGCTACCTGGGTACCATCTAATATCAGACACAAGGATTCTTCAAAATATCTTCTTTTACATTCCACAGATGAAAGAACATCATACAAGTTTGTGATGAGAGGGGGATGATAAATGATGACAGAATTTTCATATTTGGGAGTACTGTGCCTTTAATTTAGTCATTTTGTTACTTTTGGTTAGCTACTCCCCAACACACATTCTAGCCACATACAGAGAGAGGGAGAGTGAGAGAGAGACACAGAGAGAGAGAGACAAACACAAAGACACAAAGAGCCACAGGCAGCGTAATCCTTATCCTTGAGGGCTGGAGACATTCAGCAGATTTTCCAGCTAACTACAATCAGGTTGGCACCCCTGGAGCTTTTAGGTAAAGCAGTGGTTTAATTGATCGCAACGAAACAGTCATTAGTTTGCATCCCGGAGAGACGCCCTGCAGTGTGTGCACTGGACAACAACACCACAGTCTATTCGGTGGAAGAAACTCAAACTAATTTATCCCGATTTAGCTCACTCATTACTGCTCCAAATGAAAAGAGGGAACATGGCTGTACCTTTGAAAAAGCAAACAGTTGCTGTGTGTGTGTGTGTGTGTGTGTGTGTGTGTGTGTGTGTGTGTGTGTGTGTGTGTGTGTGTGTGTGTGTGTGTGTGTCAAAATGTTTCTTTTGTCTTTCTGCTGAATGAAGGACATCTTTTGATGGCTGTGGTGGTGAGAATAAGCAGATGGTGGCAAGACAGATGATGAAATTAGTACTGGGGTATGTTTGTTGGCCTTGTTAAATGGGGGTGTTGGTTTCAGGTGTTTAAGTGGGCGGTGCTCAAGTAGGTGGTACTCAGGTGTTCGGGTGATACTCAGGTGTTCGGGTGGTACTCAGATGTTTTGGTGGGCAATGCTCGAGTATGCTGTACTTGGGTGTTTGCGTAGGTGGTTCTCGAGTAGGTGGTACTCAGGTGTTTGGGTGCTACTCAGGTGTTAAGTGGTACTCGGATGTTTTGGTGAGTGGTGATCAAGTAGAAGGGACTCGGGTGTTTGGGTGAGTGGTGCTCGAGCACTTGGTACTATGAGGAACCTGGGTGTTTGTGTGGATGGTGCTTGAGCAGGGTGGTACTCAGATGTTTTGATGGGTGGGGCTCGAGTATGAGATACTTAGGGGTTTGTGTGGATGGTGTTTAAGTGGGTGGTACTTATGTTCTTGGGTGGTACTCAGGTGTTCAGGCAGTACTCAGATGTTTTGGTGGGCAGTGCGTGAGTATGAGGTACTCGGGTGTTTGTGTAGATGGTTTTTGAGTGGGTGGTAGTCAGGTATGTAGGTGCTACTCATGTACTTAAGTGGTACTCAGATGTTTTGGTGGGCGGTGATCAAGTATGAAGTACTTGGGTGTTTGGGTGGGTAGTGCTTGAGTTAGTGGTACTCAGGTGTTTGGGTGGTACCCAGTTGTTTGGGTGGTTCTCAGATGTTTTGGTGGGTGGTGCTCGAGTAGGTGGTACTCGGCCATTTGGGTGGTACTCAGGTGTTTGGGTGGGCTGCTTCCCAGTAGGGGGTACTCGGGTGTTTGGGTGGGTAGTGCTCGAGCAGGAGGTACTTGGGTGTTTGGGTAGGTGGTGCTCAAGTACTTGGTACTCAGGTGTTTGGTGGGTGGTGCTCAAGTAAGAATTTCTTGGCTGTTTGGGTTGGCAGTGCTTGAGTAGGTGGTACTCAGGTGTTTGGGTAAGTGGTGCTTGAGTAGCAGGAACTCAGGTGTTTGAGTGAATGGTGTTTGAGTAGGTGGTACTCAGAGATTTGGGTGGTACTCAGATGTTTCGGTGGGTGATGCTCGAGTAGGAGGTACTCGTGGGTTTGGGTGGGTAATGCTTGAGTAGGTGGTACTGAGGTGTTTTGGTGGGTGGTGCTCGTGTAGGAGGTACTCAGGTGTTTTGGTGGGCGGTGCTCAAGGAGGAGGTACTTGGCTATTTAGTGGGTGGTACTTGAGTAGGTTGTACTCAGGTGTTTGGGAAGTACTCAGGTGTTTGGGTGGTGCTCAGATGTTTGGGTGGGGGGTGCTCAAATAGGGGGTAATCAGCAGTTTGGGGGGGGTGCTCGAGTAGGTAGATGTTTGAGTGGTTCTCAGGTCTTTGGCTGGTACTCAGGTGTTTGGGTGGTACTCAGATATCTTGAAGGGCGGTGCTCAAGTAGGAGGTATTCGGCTGTTTGTGTGGGTGTTGCTTGAATAGGTTGTACTCAGGCGTTTGGGTGGTCAACAGATGTTTGGGTGGGTGGTGCTCAAGTAGGAGGTACTCGGGGGTTTGGGTGTGTCATGCTTGAGTATGTGGTACTCAGGTGTTTGGGTAATACTCAGGTGTTTTGGTGGGGGGTGCTCGAGGAGGAGGTACTTGGCTATTTGAGTGGGTGGTACTTGAGTAGGTTGTACTCAGCTGTTTGGGTGTTACTCAGATGTTTGGGTGGGTGGTGCTCAAATAGGGGGTACTCAGCAGTTTGGGCGGGTGGTGCTTGAGTAGGTGGGACTCAGATATTTGAGTAGTACTGAGGTGTTTGGATGGTACTCAGGTGTTTGGGTGGTACTCAGATATCTTGGTGGGCGGTGCTCAAGTAGGAGGTACTCGTCTGTTTGGGTGGCTGGTGCTTGAATAGGTTGTACTTAGGCATTTGGGTGGTCCTTAAATGTTTGGGTTGGTGGTGCTCGAGTAGGAGGTATTTAGGGGTTTGAGTGGGTGGTGCTTGAGTTGGTGGCACTAGTACTCAGGTGTTTTGGTGAGCGGTGCTCGAGTTGGAGTTACTTGGCTCTTTGGGTGGGTGGTGCTTGAGTAGGTTGTACTCAGGTGTTTGGGTGGTACTCAGGTGTTTGGGTGGTACGCAAATGTTTGGGTGGGACATGCTCGAGTATGCGGTACTCGTCTGTTTGTGTGGGCTATGCTCCAGTAGGTGGTAGTCAGATGTTTGAGTGGTACTCAAATGTTTTGGTGGGCAGTGCTTGTGCAAAGTGTGCTAGTTGTTTGTCAGTTTTTTATGGCAATATCTTTCTTACTGACCTGCTATTAAGGTTGGTGTGATTTAAAACACCTCTCCAGGATTGTAATGTTTGGATGTTTAGTGTTGCCACAGTTGATAAACCTGTTTATAAATGATGAAGGACATATTTTTGGTAGCAGTTGATGGGACATTTATCTTTTAGGATTTTGTATTTATATTCAATCATGGACAACGATATAAAGTACACCTTGCCACTTTTAGTTACCTTAATTCTTTGTGGCACAGATTCAAAAAAGTACTCTGTACTCCTAAATGATTTCAGTTTCACATCTACATCTACATCTACATCTACATCTACGATGTGATACTTAGGTTCCAGCCCATCCCAAAGGTGCTCTATTAAACTGGGATCTGGTGACTGTGGAGGCCATTTATGTACAGTGAACTCACTGTCATATTCAAGAAACCAGCTTGATCTGAGTGATGAACTGTGTGTTATCCTGCTGGAAGTAGCATCAAATGAGTAAACTATGGTCATATAAAGATGGACATGTTCAGCAACAATACTTGAGTAGGCTGTGGTGTTAAATCCATGTTCAATTTTGTACTAAAGCAGCCAAAATGTGCCAAGAAAATCTCCCCCACATTATTACACCAACAGCAACGGCATGGTTTTTTAATACAAAGCAGGATGAATTCATGCTTTCATGCTGTTTATGCTAAATTCGGACTCTTCCGTGCAAATGTTGCAGCAGAAATTGAAACATGTGCATTCAAATAAAAGCATCTTTATAGCAAATGTACAAGCAATTCTATTAGCCGAACACTGTAGCCTTCTCTTCTGACCTCTGGCAATAAAATGGTATTCTCAACATATTTCACATCCACTCTAAGTGGGATTTGAACTGGCATGTCATTCATGGGTGGTGTAAATGAAAGAAATCATTTCATATGAGGTTGATTTAAAAAAAAAAATCTTGGCATGCAGCATTCAAGTTGACATTGAGCTTAAAATAAATAAACAAGCAATCATTTATCAGATGCTCAGAAAATCCTTCATGTGTTGATGTTCCCTCCCCAGACAATTGCAATTTGTTATACTGTGGTATTAATAAGTCAGCTGTGGAATGGCTGCAGATATCAAAATGCAGAATGCTAGACCCGGACACACACACACACACAAAAAAAATGAACAGAAATATGAATAACATACAAAACTGAGATCGAAATCCTGGTAATGATATTAATGATATTTTATTAATATCTCCATTCTAGAGTATCTTGCAGATCTTTTCTTAAGACATATTTTCGCTAAATCTCTTAACTCCAGTGATCTGGCACTCTTTACAATGCCCAGAACTAAATCGAACCTTAAAGTGTCTGTGAAATCATGATTTGCAATGTTTAATTTGCTAGCGATTCCTTTGGTGAACAATGTTTTTTTTTGTGATCTTCAATCAAAATCTGATCATTTGTCCTTCTCTATTGATGTCAGTTTGAAGGTTTCAGTCACAATATTCTTAACCACATCCCTCTTACTGTTAGTTTGCTATAAGGCACAGGTGTCAGGCCGCAGCTCTGCACAGTTTAGTTCCAACCCTAATTAAACACACCTAATCAAACTAATTGAGTCCTTCAGGCTTGTTTGAAACCTACAGGTAAGTGTGTTGGAGCAGGGTTGGAACTAAACTGTGCAGGGCTTCGGCCCTCCAGGAACTGAGTTTGACACCCCTGCTATACGGCACAGATGTGCAAAAAGAAAGCCCCGCCCCCTATTCAATATTCAGTTTTAGTTAGAAGTACATCAACAAACTGAAATAAAAGTCAAGCTACTTCCGGTTCTCGTTGACTTTACGAAGATGCATGTGTTTGTGGTAATTGTCCGAATCTGAAAAATAAGTTGCTATTGGCTATTAGAATTGCACCAACGTGGGTCTCATCTATCAAATCTGATCTTTAATTTGTATTTTATATTGATTTAAGTCAGGTGATTGGCTGGGCCATTCAGCAGCTTGATATTCTTTCTCTGAAAGCATTCGAGAGTTTCCTTGGCTGTGTTTTGGATCATTGTCTTGCTGAAATGTCCACCCTGGTTTCATCTTCATCATTCTGCTAATGTTATATAGATGTTGGACTGAAGCAGTTTTATTAATTGTCTTTGACGAAGGGCAGAAGGTTGCTGAAGAACGACTAAGAGATTTCAGCTGCTGTCTGGTCTTTCACTGCCTTTTTACACCTCCCTTTCTTCTTGTGTTCAATGCTTGTATATGTTATATTACATATAACTTCATTCATGAATTAATTATATTTGTTTTCTTTGCATAAATTGATTTCTTTGGATGTGACCAACATCCGTGGAAAATTTCATGCCAAGCACATCTTTAGAAATATGTTTTCTGAGAAAAATGGTGACACGTTCAATACTTATTTTCCCCGCTGTGAATATCTTGTGTTGACAGCGCTCAAAAATACACTCAAATGACTTATCTTGTGTAACACTTATTTCATAACAACAACCAAATGTCCCTAACAGTCTTTCCAGAAAAGAACTCAACTGACCCCTTGATTTGAGTGACCTGAAAAATCCCCCAATAATATGGTGAACATCCAGTACAAATCGAAGACAAAATCGCTTACTTAACAGTAATCTAGTGGCTATGCCAGGAGGAATACTAAATATGTATCGGTAAAAAGCTTTCAGGATTATTGACTAAGCTAAACACAGACAAACTGGCATCTGTACAGTATATAATCAACACAAAAACACTGCAGCTACAACTCTACAGTATGTGTCACACTGGACTAAAAACACATATAAAAACATTCAACGATTTACAAAGCACTCAGTTTAATTGTTCAACGAAAATCATCATAGAAGGTCAGAAAGGGATAAACTGTTTACCTTAAATGAACTGTCCAGAACAGCATCTGCCCTCCGAAGAGCAGTTATGAACTTTGCCTCTATGTCCTAATCTCACTAGAGCTAATCCACTTTAAAAATATGCATATTGTAAGGGTTTAATATTTGTTTAGAAGGCCTCGTTTAATCCATGAACTCTCATTTAGCTGGGCATAACATCATAAACATAAAAATTATAATTAGACAAAAAAACGCAGGGTTTCACACAATTTATGTTGTCCCAACACAAATCAATTAAGTTAACATATTTAAGTGGATTGAACATAAAAGAATTTAGTTGTCCCCCCAAAAAGATCTAGAATTGTGTTGTTTCAGCTCAATTTAAATAAGTAATTTGAATAAGTAGCTAAATCTTTCTTTTTTTCAGTGTATTAAGAAATATCGCATACAGTTGAAGTCAGAATTATTAGCCACCCTGTTTATTTTTCCCTCAATTTCTGAAAGAAGATTTGTTCGACACATTTCTAAACATTATAGTTTCCATAACTCAATTCTAATAACTGATTTATTTTATTTTTGCCATGCACAGTAAATTTTGCTGTGTTGAATAAACTCTTAAAGAGTTAAATTTAACACTGCACGTGAGTGTATTTGGTCCCACTCAGAATTGGTGTTAAATTAACACTTTTCATTGTGTTATATTTTCAGAGTAAAATTAACTCAATTTTGAGTTAAAATTTAACACTGGTCAACACTGAAAATTGTTAAGGTGTTTAACTCTGAACAGAAATTAACTCTGTCTGGTGTTCCTTAATTTAACACCAAACAGAAATCAACTCCGGTCAAATGTTAATACATCACTAGTAAAGAGTTGATTTACAACCCATATGGTGTTGCTTTAACTGTCATTATTTCACTCTGGTGCAATTTTTTAATGCTACTGAACATACTAAAAAAACATTAAACAACAAATAAAACAGAAAACGAAACTCAATATCAGTTAAAACTTTTATTAAAACATTCAGGCTTACAAAAATACAGTGCAAAAATTTCAACTCTGCATAAAATGGCAATATGGTACAACATGAAGTACAGAATCGGTTGTACCATATTTTCTTTGAAGATCAAATGGTTTGAAATAACACAGCTCATTTACATTGACAACTGTTAAAACTTTGTCTGGATGCAGTCTGACTGTAAAAGCATAGTAATGCTCATCAAAACATACAGTTTCCATTAGTGTGCCACATAATAGTACATTTTCATTTTTGACAGCTATAGTCATGATCTTACAAAACACTGGCATCTCATGTGCTACTTCTGTGCAGATAATAAAGTCAGGACGATACTCTGTGCCATGATGTTTGATCCACTTTACAGCATAGACTATTTCAGATATTACCACACCTAATTTTGAAGCAATCTCTGGGCCACCTCTAATTTCCCTGAGTTCCACCATCTTTCCTGGGCCAAGAGTCAGTCTGTACTGGCTAAAAGACTCCCAATACATTGCCATACAACTCTGGTGCTTTTTGGCTAGTGTTTTGGTGATGTTTTTGAAACTTTTTAATTGTGTTTTAAAGAATTTGTGCTTAGCTTCATAACGCATACACCATGTGTGCAAAATTGGACCAATTTTCCTTATACATTGTGGGTAATGTATCATGATGTGATGTTTTGGCAGAAGATTTTTTTGGGGGAATAACATTTTAAAAAGCCGATGATGTTCAATTATCAAATGTTTAAGATAAGTGGTCATGCCATCTGTTAAGACAGGTGAAAAGACAATGTTAACAATCTGCAGAAGTAAAAGCAAAAGATGCCAGTGTTTATCATCTTTATGTATTAAATCTCCAAATATTAAAGGCAAATTGCGCAATAAGCACCAAGATTGAATAGCATTTAAACCTAAATCATTGCTTCCATCAAGCAATTTGACTTTTGGAGGACGGTTTCTCTGCTGATTGTAACCATAGTCAAAAGCATGTACTCTACCATCAAGATCATTGGCACTGAGAAAATTATGCTGAATGTACTGCAGAACAAGTTTTACCTCTAGCTGGGCAACTCCTTCTAGAATGTCGTGCATTATATCAACAGCAAAATTGGTGGCTGTGTTGAAATATTTGAGGGAATTTAATAAGCATGCCCTTTTGACACCATACACGTGAGGTAGTGTAGAATCAGACTGTAAAGTTTCACAATGCAGAGCATGCATCTCAGCAGTTCTTAGTTCAACCTCAGGACTATCTTCAGAGAACACTGACTGAAACTGATGCTTCTCAAGCAGACAAAAACGACAACAATATCGTGCCCCAAATGATTCCAGAAAGCCAAACAAGCTGTGCAGACCTAGGTTATCCCCTGTGACTTGAACGATAGTACCCTTAATGCATCTTCCAGACACTGGATTCTTAACTCCCTCAATTTCAAGCACTTTCAGATCATTGACCAGAGGCTCAATTATGGAGTTAAAACCATAGCGCTTAACATCCTGTGCATGAAAGAGGGCACATAAATGAATATTAACCAGTGAGGAGTTAAAAACTGGTGGGAAATTTCTTAATGAAAAATAGATTGCACCCAATTTATGTATACCTTTCTTTGAGCCCAGTGGATTAGCGGTCTCAAAATCATCATAAAATAACTGAATTTGTAAGGCATCTTTTTCTGTAGAAAATAAAGGACTGCTTTTAAAATGTGCTGCATCACTTAAGTCCACATAAATTCCTTCCTTTGAAATGTGCCTGGGTTTAAACAAATCGGTAAGTTGTGGATTTTTTAAAATTGTCTTTAGTGTTTCTAAAATGGGAATATAAGAAAATTTATCAGTCACAACAACTTGATCAAATGTTCCTGTAGTTTTATTTCTTCTGCTGTCAAATCTTGTGCCGAGTACTATTTCACTAGGTTCAACAATCCCCCATTTCGCTGTAAACAGTCGCTGTCGCTTGACTTCCGAATTTAACAAAGTAAATGGATTTTCTAAATTTGTAAAAGATTCCTCTATTTTCCTTTTACTAACAGTGTCCTCAGAAGATATACAGAGCAAAGCTGCATCCTGGGCTTGACTATGAATCTCAAAAACCACTTCTTCCATAGATGAAACAAAACCATTTATTGCAGACTGACTTAAACCAGCAACTTTCAGTTGTGCAACAGCAGACGCACACATATCTAAAGTGTTCTTATTAGACTTTAACATTACAGATGTTGTGGCCACATCTTCAGCACTGTCACTCTGGTGGAACATTGCAGCACTATTTTCTTCCTGTCTCACAGATGCCACTAGGGTCACAACTCTGTTCACATTGTTCAGGATGTTTTATATTCAAATGTTTTCTAAAACCTGAGAAGGTACCAAACTCAGAACCGCATCCTGCCTCTACACATTTAAGTCGAAGGCTCTTTCCAGGAACCAAACCATGAACAAATCTGAAGTGCCTAACAAGCAATTTTGAACCATTTAATTCCGTCTCACAAACAAAACACTTCATGAGTGCACTGGAACTTTAGGCACCTAGTTAAGCAGCCTTGCCCTAACCTCAGCAACACGAGGACTTTCTTTCACTTTCCCAACATCTATGTTGTACACAGTGGTTTGAATGAAAGTGTACATGTTGTGCAGCATGGTGTTGTAAGAGGTGCCAAAAACATAATGTGCCTTAAACAGTTCATCAAAGGCACCAAGAGAAGAGGTGGACTTGCATGGAATGGCATGCTGATCAAGGATGATGAAGAACTGGTGAATTGAATCCTTCTGAGGACCTACAGCCAGGAGATAGGGCTGAGCGCTAGCAGAGATGTCTTGCAGATGCTCCTCGATGTTTGTTCCACTCTAAAAAAAAAAAAAAGCAAGCAAGTAAAAAAGAAACATCACTAACAAGTTAAATAATAACAAACTATGACAGAACAATCATTAAATAAAACCAGCAAACAAACCTTCTTGAAGACAACAAGATGATTTTCTGCTTGAGAAGCAGAAACTTTCCCTGGTCTCTTCCGGCCTTGAGCAGATGGTGGAATCAGATGCAACAGTAGTAGTACTGAAGCAAGGTCGCTGTCCCAAACTGTTTAAACAGGTAACAAACAATTGGTTAATAAAATAAATGTTAACTCGCAGCAAAACAATGTTGAAAACTAGAAGTTAACTACATAAAAAAGCCAAAAATATATACAAAGTGACTAAAGCTACATTAGCAATCTTAGTTTGAATCCAATTATTTGTAAATCTGATAAAACTTTGATCCAAACTACCAACATGTAAAAAAATTGATGAATATGATTTGCAATAATACACACACATATATATGAATGAATTCCAATTGAATATGAACAATTAAAAATTAAACTGACAGTGTGTAACTATGGCTAACTTCATTCATGCTTGGGTTCCTTTAAAAATTATAATAACCATGGTATGAAACATTACATAAACATTAATCAAAATTCTTACCAATATGAACATCTTCTTCAGTGTCATCACGAAGAGATTCTGCTGCTAGCAAAAGTTCCTGTAAATCGCTGTTTGCAGGAAGTCTTGCACTGCTGAATGACTTTTTTCTTGAACGCTGTTGTCCACTTCTCTAGCAGCTTGCCTGACACTCCTTCTCCAAACATCAGAACAAAGTCTTGCTCAATCTAATAAGCATAACATTTTAATTATTGTAATGCTTAGGGCAAATCTTTAAACTCATGTCACCACTGACTATTTGATTTTTATACAACAAACCATTTATCAAATATGATTATAAACACTTACCAAGCCTTTAATGTCCTTGAAACGAGGAAAAATTGTCAATAGATCACTGGACTGCATGGGATCAAGAACCATCTTACGACGATAGTCAAATGTCAGTTTCATTTTCTTCTTGATGGCATCCTCATCAGCAGAATGGTTCATGAATGCAATTGCTTCCTTGCATTCATCCTCACTAAGGACAATCTCTGGAGTAAACTTCGAATGCCTTGCTACAGTTGGTCCACCGGATCCCCGCTCAGCATACGACACTTGACCTAACAAACAACAAAACTAATTTTAACTGTTTGTTTATACAAAATAAAAAAATAATAATCCAAGCACAAAGAAAATTAGATTGCTACATTTCTGAAGTTCATTTTGTACCTTCAAATGATCCTCGTCGTTCTTTAGCCAGGTTTCTCTGAATAGTTTTGATTCTCCATGCCAAATATCCGGTGCCACTCTCACCATCATAGTAATGCTCCTAAAGAGATAAAAATGGGTAAAAAGGGGGACACAGGAGCAAAATATACCATCTGTAGTATAGGTGTGTAAAAAAAAAAAAAAAAACGTGACAACACAAATGTACAATTTTAAAAAGGTGCAAGACTTACAAAGCCATTTTTGGAATAGGGGTCACTGAGGTAAGGGAACAAAGCCACGATTCCTCTGGCATATTTTTCTTTGACCAGCCTTGGTGGGGACCCTCTGCAAAATAATGATTAATTATAAAAAAAATAAATAAATAAATAAATCCACAACTATATCAAGTAGCTATGTGTACACACAAATCAGTACTTTGCAGATTACCCATTTTTTTCGGTCATATCAGCTGCCAGGATATTAACCATTTTTCTCCTCGTTTCATCCTTCAAAGCCTTTGTTCTGTTATACTCATTTATTATACTCTCGCCTCCAGGTTTCTTGACAAGAACAGATTGCACCAGCTTTAAAATAAGAGGGGAAAAGGCAGGTTATAAACAAATTAAACAAACACACCTAACAAAAAGCAAAAAATGAATTTTTAAATTAAATGTAAATTATATATTTTTTCAATTTAAATCATTTTTATGCAGAAAAAAAGTCCACCTTTTTTGCTTCATCATCCAGCTTCATTCGCTTACTGTCAGGGCCTTCTTCAATAATGACTGTATCCTGAGAGTCAAGGGAGTCAATGGATGAAGACAGAGACTGATCTAAATGCATAGAAGATGATTGTGGAGAGGCCGGTTCCAAATCTGTTTGCATAAACAATATAAGGAGGGGGGGGGGGGGGGGGTGAGGAAGTCTCTATGACAAAAAATGTGAAACATTACAGTCAAATAATGTGATAAAATACAAACCTGCACCATGTTTTATGCTGAGAACGCCAACGGAGGGATCTTTGATTAACTCCTCAAAAACATCACCATCCACCTCAGTCCCGGATTCATCCACAACCTTCACGTTCTCAGGTACATTTGGAACCCCAAACTTCAAAAAGGCTAAACAATACATAAATAATATATTGCATAATAATAATAAAATGTGAAAGCTGATCAGTTATATACTGGTAACTCTGAATATCATCTGGAAACATAACACAGCAGCATATACATCAGTATTTAAATTGACCACATACCAAATAAGAAATCTGAATAACAAAAGTGTAATTGTTTCTTACCTGCAGACAAAAAGTCCTCCAGGTTCAGATGGGCTATTTTAACAAACTTTTGTGCATCCCCAAATTTCACCTTTACCAGCATGCTCTGTAAGAAAAATGAGAATATTTCATACAGGTGCCAATGGGGGGGGGGGGGGGGGGGGGGGGGGGCTTTAATCATACATAAATTTATAAATGACACAAAAATGGCACATAGGTTTATAAATTGTTGCAAGATTTTATAACCATTAACATATATTTATTATTTAAGAATTGGTCATCCCAGTTAGTAAAGTAATTACACAAGTACTTAAAGGTTTTACTCACGATGTGATCTGTAGAGCCTTATATGCACAGAAACTTGGGGGAAAAGAAAACACCAATATGTCAACAATCATTTTCCTGTTATGTCAAAGTATAACACACATTCACCATAGAAAAAAATTATTCTAATCCACTTAATTTTGAAATAATGTCTGTGCTGAATCGTTGTCATGATACTGAATTTTGGTACCAATTGGTACTGGAATTAAAAGCATCCATTTCCGCTAATATTTAAGTGTTTTTGAGCAGCCAAAATATTATTAAAATGTAATAAGTTGTTTCCAAACTCATCTACAACTAGCACAGACGTTGCCACATTACACAAACAAGTCATAACTTGGAATGCTGTAAGAGTAAATCATCATTTATTGTTTACCTGGTCTTTTGTCTATGATTATCAGCTTCAGGTCTTCAAACGTCAGTGGTTCGTTCACGTCACACAGACCCACATTAATTAAGCTGCCAAAAGGAGCCATGATTTTTAGTTTACCTCTCGAGTCTTCTGGTTTTTGAGTCGTTCGTTTATCATGTGGCAGCACGTGAAGAGAGATGAATCAAATCCGAAGACTCGATAAATGAACGAATCAAAACTTTTTCCGGCTCTAAATGCATGACTGGCTTCTGTCTTTCACGCGATGAACGAACGACTCAAAGCACATAGAAGACTCGAAAAGGAACGAATCTTCTGCTCCACCAGCACAATTGTGCAATTAAACGAATCACTCCGAAAGGACTCAACGTTTTCGAGTCATACAAAAGATTCATTCAAAATGAATGAATCGTTTATGAACGACCCATCACTACATGTCACCGCTGTTTACCGGGCACAAACACAGATGCACACCACTTGATCGTTTTAAAAGCCTCGAAGATGAGCTGGCGTGTCTATGGAATGACATTTAAGAGATCCGCTGATGATTCACAGTTTTAAAATGATCCGCTGTCTCTGTATCGGTGTTTGCACTCGGTAAACAGCGGTTAACGTTAAGTGCGGTGAACTGATGACCTTCACGGCCAAACGGCGGGGTTTAGGACCGCGCTCAACAGCGAATTTCAGTAACGTTAATTGCTACCGAAAAACAGTATTATGACAACACTAACAAGCTGTTAAAATGCAACCTCTTAACAGAGAAACGTTAATTAGGAAGTAACTTAATTTGAAATTGACTGAAAATATTTAACCAGCAGTGAGCTCGACAGCCATACAGAGACAGTTAATTTTACACTACATATGTTTATATCATATAACTTTCTCTGTAAGTTACCATCTTAATATGTTGAAACAACAAAATACTGACCTAACAGTTACCTGGAACATTGCAGAGTTGCTCTTGAAAGCAAAACTTCGAGGCTAAATGTAGCCTAACGTTAACGTCTTCTTCAGAGAGTTCACAGTACAAAACTAAATTAATATAAAAGTAAGATTAGAAATCGCAAAAACAATTTAAGTAAGATCATTGGCATCGTTTAAGCTTCATCTTTAACGTTAAGGTGACCACACTGTGATAAAATCGATCGAATTACATGGTCACAAAGTGACTCATAATCAATGTTTAAACAAACAAAACTCATCAAAGTACAACATATACCGTTGTATTAGCACATTTACTCATATAAATCGATAAAATGATGTTTTAAGACGTTAAACAAGAGAGCTTACCTATACGCACGAGGGAGCAGAAAATGGCGCCGACAAAACTCCAACACGTTATCTGCAGTGGGTAGATTGAGGGGCGGAGCTTAACAGAGCAAAGTTAACGACGTAGAATACAACTCTGATCATTTTCACCAACACAAGGGGGTGTCTTTCACCGTTTCTTGTAAAATTAACTCATTTTGAGTAAATGCAGATTAACACAGCTTAATTAACACAGCGGATTTTACTGTGTGGTGGCAGTAAATAATATTTTTCAAGACATTTCTATACAGCTTAAAAGGGACATTTAAAGGCTTAACAAGGTTAACTAGGCAGGTTAGGGTAATTAGGCAAATTATTGTACTGTATAACGATGTTTGTTCTGTAGACAATCCAAAATATACATATAAAGTTTAAAGGGGTTAATATTATTGACCTTAAAATTGTTTTAAAAAAATTGAAAGCTGCTTTTATTATAGCTGAAATAAAGCAAATAAGACTTTTTTTTCTGAAAGAATAAATATTATCAGACATACTGTGAAAATTTCCATGCTTTGTTCAACCTCATTTGAGAAATATCTTTAAAAAAAGACAACAACAAAAATCAAAGGGGGGCTAATAATTTTGACTTCAACTGTATATGGGTTATGAATGACCTTGGTAATGATGAGATATATGTACAACTGAATATGGAATATATAGGAAACCAATACATGAAGAGTCATCCGTCTGTCAATAAAGAAAATCCTATGTGGAATTCCTGATTATGGTAATGCTTTTGAGAAAAAATGGATTAGTTCCAACATAATACCAAATGGCAGACAGAAAGTGGAGGAGAAAACAGGAAAGGATTATTAAAGAAAATGTTTGAGGCTAAACAGATGAAAAAAAATGTATAGATTATCATAATGTAAACCTCTAATGATGACATTAAAAGTATCTATCACTGTCTGGTGGTCACTTTTGTTCTTTGGTTAGTTCATTTATAAAAAATAATAATAATAATAAATAAATAAATAAATCTCTATTTATAATGTATACATTTCATTCATTCATTCGTTTTCCTTTGGGGCAGTCCCTTTATTTAACAGGGGTCGCCAAAGTGGAGCACCCAGAGGAAACCTATGCAAACACAGGGATAAATTTTAAACTCCACACATAAATGCCAATTGACCCAGGCCAGGCTCGAACCAGCAGCCTTCTTGCTGTGAGGCGACATTGCTAACCACTGAGCCATCATGCGACCCATTTATACATTTAATATATGCTTTTAAAGCATTAATAATGTGCCATATTTGAATGAAACACTATGACGGGAGTCACAAAATCTACACTACAAATCACTTTTGTTGCTGGTTCAAGCTATTTTTTTTTTCGTATGTTTTTTGGGGGGATAACTTCATAGTTTTATGTTCGATCCACTTAAATTTGTAAAAATGATTAGGTTTAGTTCATTGATTTGTGTTTTTGACAACATGAAGGAATTGTGTGTAAAGCAGCTTTTTTACACTGTAGAAATATGTCTCAGCATGTGTATGAGGATGGCCCGAAAGAAAGAAAAACATTTGATAATGGAGTGAAAAAGGAATATGAAAATGTTGGTGATTTGTAAAATTACCCCTCCAGGGCAAGTCCAATTATATCCAAAGTCTGGAAAACTATCTGCCATACATTGCTTTTAGACAGAAAATCCAACATACTGTGAGATCACTTGTTGATCTTTCACAAATTAGTTTTTACTGTTTTACTTTATATCGTAAGTGTGAAAAAAAGAAATAATGTAAGAGTACTGCACTGTAAAGCTCAACAGTCTAATTAAATGAGTGTAGTTAACTCAAAATTGACTGAAAGTTAAATCTACTCATTTGAAAAGAGTTTTGAACTCAGTGATGAATGTAATGAGTTAATTAAATACCTCATTACTTCAACTTAAATGGAGTAAGTTCACAGTACTCATATAGATTAGTTTTTTTATTTTAAATGGTTTGTAGCAATCGGTTTCCTCAATAGGTTTGAGTTGCCTTAACTCATTTGGTTTTACAGTACTCAGTTGATTTGAGTTCTCTTCATTTATTGGGGTTTACTGTGCTTAAATTGCTTCGTTTACTCAAATGGATTAAGTTCACAGTACTCATTAATTTTTTTTTTAACTTAAATGGTTTGTTGCAGTCAATTTCCTAAAATGGTTTGAGTTACCTTAAGTTATTAGGTTTTACAGTGTGGGTTTGTTGTTGCCATTTAATGTACACCTAATGTTGCAGGCAACCCTACATGCCCTATAGATCCTCATAAAGAGGTTTGACTGCAGTTCAGAGCAGTCATGGCATTTTTGACTTCAGTAATTGTAATCATCTTTTGCCCAGATTATAAACACTAGTCTCATGTACTAGATTTACAGTAATCTGGGATTTTAGGATCATTGTTGTCTGCCTGAATTAACTGAAATCTGCTCATAGCTACAGTTTTACAAATATTTCTTTACACTCTCTCTAAAAAAAAAATTAAAACTGCTTTTATTCTAACCAAAATAAAACAAATAAGACTTTCTCCAGAAAAAAAAGTTTAAGTAAAAACTGTGATAATGTCCTTAATCCGTTAAGTATTGCTTAAATATTTTGAAAAGTATAAATATTGCACAGCAGGATATAATTGTGATAATAATTGTGGTGTGTTTTAAAATATTAAGATAAAAATATCATGTAAAGATAACAGATGTTTAAAATAATTTAAAAAATGTGCAGCTTTTAGAAAATATACAGTACAGTAAACATAAGTCAAGTGATTGTGGTTTAGCTTAAAATAGCTTGAAGAGAGATTCAAGTCTTAAACTACCGTATTCTGTTGCCTCAGTCTGTTATGACATATTTAGTAGAAACTACATTTGCATCAAAACTTACGTCTTTCACTCATTCACTTGTAACTTTATGTTGAAAAAAATTGCATGTTTTATACGAGGGAACACTAAACTTGTTTCTGGAGGTCCAGTGTCCTAGCTCCAACCCTACTCAAACCACCTGAACAAGCTTATCAAGGTCTTATAGGTGTACTTGAAACACCCAGGCAGGTGTGTTGAGACAAGTTGGAGCTAAACCCTGCAGGGCACCAGACCTCCAGAAACAAGATTGGTGACCCCCGTTTTATACAGTGTGACTGAATATGCGTAACTTTCTCCTTACTTTAACTGATCACTATACAAATCAGGAACTTTAATTTTAATCTAGTGTTTTCAAGGTTTGAAAAGTGATTACATTTTTGGATAAACTGTTTGGAACATTTTGAAAATGTAATTGTGTTGTATTCATAATCATGTTTCTTACTAAATAGGTCATCATTAACTATTCAAATAAAATAAGTATTTTTGCTTTAGGGTTAAATTTAAAGGCATGGAGAGTACTTCTTCATGAGTGAACGATATATGAAAGTAAAATAAATATGCATTTAAGAAGAAAGATGACACATTTAAGATCGGATTAAATGACATTCAATTAGGGTTGTACAATATTGGAAAAATCAAACATTGTGATATTTTTTTGCTGCGATTTATATTGCAATATGAATACAATTTCGGCATATGACTTGCATATCTCTATTTAGAATGAAATCCTTAACTTTGATTGGAATTATTGTGCAGAGGACTGAATCAAAGACAATGCAAGAATAAATAAGATAGAGCATAGATAAAATTGAAAAAAGCAGTCAGATATTCAGGTACAGTAATACAATGCAATACGATATGATATTGTCAGGAAATTCTGCCCCCGATAATGATAGATACCAATATCAGCGATATATCACAAGAAAAACTTTCACAGTATATCATAATATTTGTAAATGAAGAGAAAAAAAAGCATCAAAAAGTTATAAGACGTATTTAATTTATTAACAGCACATATTTCTTAGATTTGCACCAATAATATATGTTCGAGTGCCACCATGATTATAGGTATTTTGTCATGCCCCTGTTATTGAATAATTAAATGTAATGTAAAATGTAAACACTGTACATTCGTCATTGCTGATCAACAATAATAATCCCAAATCTACATTGCAGATGGTGCGATGGGATTCTTGTGAATGCACACATTGCAATATCGATGCTGAAACTATATATTTTGCAGCCCTATGTTCAATGTTGAGCTTGGGGATATTGTCATCAGAACATTTCCTGAAAATTATATACTATACTATACTATACTATACTATACTATACTATACTATGTTATACTATACTATACTATACTATAGTATGCTATGCTATGCTATGCTATGCTATGCTATACTATACTATACTATGCTATACTATACTATACTACACTACACTACACTACACTACACTATACTATGCTATACCTAATAGCATCTGATAGAATGTGCAGTAAGCATATATACTGTATGTAAATTTGTAATTTGCCACACTTACAACGGCTAGAAATGTTTGAAAATGAACTTGGACAGTACTTGAAAGTGCTTACATTTGACTTTGAGGTAAAAGAAAGTTGACAACATGCTCTCTCCTGTCAGCTCAGGTCAATGAGTGATTGGCAGTGGCTTGTTTGCCTCTCATCAAGTGAAAAAGTAATTTTCCAGCACTTTCACCCTCTCTGTTCCACTCTAGCTGAATGAACTGCTGAGAGCGTCAGATCTGTCAAGCAGCAGCTGAAGACACAGCTGACACACCTCGACACTTAACTAACCCAACCTGCTAAACCAATGTGCGTGCACACATACATGCACACACACGCACCGACACACAGAGTCATGGATATATAGACTAAATCCAACCTGCATTTCTTCTCTTTTAGTGGCTAATTATTGGGTAAATAATTTGTACAATTTAAATATAAACATTGATATAAATGGCCTTGGAGGTAACAGTATTTTTTTTTATTTACATGTGTAAATTTGATCTCTCCCATAACTGTACAAGTACTGTTTTACTTGCAGTAATTGTTTTAATTGTTTGCTTGTTATGTTTTTTTTTTTTTTTTTTTAAATTTAGGGCGTGTTTTTAATCTTTAGACAGGTTTAGTGGCTAATTTGTATAACTGTTTACAAACTCATTCATACATTTTAGTATGACTTGCTCATCTCCAAATGACAGTTGGGTTTAAGGGTGTGGTTTGCACTCTTCCTCTTAAAAATCATAATAATTTAAATTAAATCGTAATAATTGGTGCAAATTAGCAAATTTATCACCGATATGTTGTCATTATTTACTCAACCTGATCATTGGTGAGAGGTTTTAGCTTTATTTAAAATATATTATTTTGTGTTAAACAGAAGAAGTAACTTGTAATCACTTGAGGGTGAATAAATAGTGAGTACATGTTCATTTGTGGGTGAACTATCCCTTTAAGCATTCATTCATTTTCCTTTGCCTTAGTCCCTTTATCCATCAGGGGTCGCCACTATTCCAGCATACGTTTTACACAGCGAATGCCCTTCCAGCTGCAACCCAGTACAGGGAAACAACCATACACTCTCACATGCACACATACACTACGGAAAATTTAGTTTATTTAATTCATCTATACCACATGTCTTTGGACTGTGGGGCAAACCGGAGCACACAGAGGAAACCCACACCAACATGGGGAGAACATGCAAACTCCACACAGAAATGCCAACTGGCTGGGACTTGAATCAGTGACCTTTTTACTGTGAGCCACTGAGCCACCATGCTGTCCACATACCAAATAATTATTTTTCGCTTGCAATTTCTGAGGGATTTTTTTCCTATGCCATTTTTTTCCTGTGTACTTAATTTTGGAAATTGCCATTGAAAAATCCACTTGGCTGTTTTCCCCACATAGGGTCTTGATAAGATACAACACCGAAATGCCTGAAATACGCTGTGGTCTTGTGTAAAACCATTAGCCAAGACCCAGATCCTGACCAAAACCACGTTCATGTGGTCTTTACAGATCTAAGGACAGAGAACACCAGAACAAGACTGCTAATTCTTGGCAAACACAGAGCGCTGATAGTGAAGCCATTTTGATGATTGTAAGTATACATTAAAACCCCTCTTAAAGAAATAGTTCACCCTAGAAAAATACACATCCACTTGTTCCAAACTCCAAATGGATTATGTTGAACTAAAGAAGGTATACTAAAGAATCTTGCAAACTAGTAGCCATTGACTTCCGTTTTTGGTTTTCGAACTATGGATGTCGGTGGCGCAGTATGAAGTGCTACCTCGTTTCAGCAAGAATGTTGCTGGTTCGAGCCTCGGCTGGGTCAGCTGCCATTTCTGTGGAGTTTGCATGTTCTCATGTGCTCGTGCGGGTTTTCTACAGGTGCTCCGGTTTCCCCTACAGTGCAAAGACATGCGTGAATTGGGTAAGCTAAATTGTCCGTCGTATATGTGTGTGAAAGAGATTATATGGGTGTTTCCCAGTAATGGGTTGCAGCTAGTAGGACATCCGCTGTGTAAAACATATGCTGAATAAGTTGGCAGTTCAGTCCGATGTGGCGACCCCTGATCAATAAAGTGACTAAGCCAAAAAGAAAATGAATGAATGAACTGTGGATGTCAATGTCTACCTATTTCCAACATTTTTCCAAATATCTTCTTTTGGATTTAACAGCTAAAAAGAGAGCCATAAAGTTTAGAAACAGCCTAAAGATTAGTAAATAATTTGTAGATTTTTATATTGTTTGTGAACTATCCTTTTAAGAAGCAAATAAACTTATTAAAATATGCAAAATAAGTAGGAATAAACATGAGAATGCGCACAAACCAAGTTCATTTGAGTTATCTGGGCTAAAGTCGTATTAGTAAACTGTGTATCTTTATTGTGTAACAACATGCTCTTTATGGATTATCATAATGCCATGATCTGAACATATCGACAGAAAGTGACTCAAGGATTTAGACAGGACATTTAAGGGCACTTGAAGAGGATCATTCCAGGCTGTTTTTATTTTCTTATGGTAGTCTTTTTTTTTTTTTTTGTGTCCATGTCAATCCACTCATCTAGTCTGTTCAGTCTAACGCAATGTTAGCGGAGGTCACTAGAATTGTTTGGGTTATAAAATATCCCATTCGGACATAGTGATCCATAATTGTCCTCATGTTAGTAGCATCACTTCCTCCCATGAGGGCAGATTTAAGGTGAATGTACTTTGTGTGTTTTAGCTGAAGTGCACAGGAGTGTTGTGTTAGTGCATGAAGACATTTTGTGGGCACAGATCCACTAATAAATTGTAAGAAGAATTACACACAATTACATTTAACCACAGAGAACAGCAGAACATCACTGCTCAAGGCTAAGAAAGCCTTTTGAATTTCATTTTAAATACACTATAATGAAGTCTTAATATTTCTTTACAAAAGGAGTAGTTTTAATATATTTGATAGTTTTTATTATATTTATTATTTTTTTAAAAAACTGTAAGGGAAGCTTAAACACAATAATGTCAAATAAACGTATATAACGTTATTAATGTTATAACGTAATGTAATAGGGTTGGGCGATGTAGACCAATTTAGTATTGTACGATGCCTAATGTTAAACATGGCGATGTACGATGGAATCTTTGTCATAGGCGGTGGTGAATTGGTTTTTATGAATATAATATTAATTCTTAACAAAGTAATTAATTGTAGCCTACCGGTTCAACTACCTGACCCGCATGGTCCTTTTTTTAACGTTAGCCATAACCAAATCATAAATAAAGATACACACAAATTACCACCTGTCAATCACTTTTTCAGGCAGGACTTTGGCATGAATTGGCAGAGTGATCTGTGTCGTTATAATGGCATCGACAAACTTGGTTGGTCAAAAACAACACAGCCTCATTCTGAAAACGTAGTCCCGCGGATGTTCTGGAGACTGCAAATTATGTAGCTGGATGTACATATGGCTGCATTTCATTTTTTTAAGCAAACGGTACGGGCTGGTATGACGCCGTTCCTTTTGCCGCTTACCAGCTGACCGCTTACCTTTCATGTGGATGGCTTTTTCGCCACAACCAGTTTGTCCAGTTGGTTCGTCATGTACGGGGAAGAGCGGTTCCAGAAATCAGGTGAGAGAAAAACAGAATCCAGAAAATAAAATGAAAAAGTAAATGACAGGGTGAGAATGTGGTAAAATCCGAAAACGTGGTAAAAATCAGACAAGGGCTTTTCTTTTTCTGGATGGCTTTTGTAAACCGTCGGTTGGATTTAGGGAAGTGGGTGGGTGGGTCAATCGATAAAATTGGTTGGGTTTAGGGAAGGAGGAGGGTGGGTCAGTCGATTGGCTGGTCGACCAGTCAATCATTCAGTCATTCATCCGGTCGACAGCGGCCTCTGGTGGGTTTACGCAAGAACAGCGCATGCGCGAACGGCATTCGTGAAAGAAATTTGAGATGCGAAAAAGTGCGAAACAAAAACAAAAAAAAGCGCAAAAACAAAAACTGCAATAATACGTACCTCCCGGGACGTATTTTGTGGTCTCCAGAAACCCCCACGGGACTACGTTTTCAGAATAAGCCTGTGTTGGTAAAAAAGGTGCACAATTAACAGCAACAAACCAACAGTTTCTGAGGTTTTCGCTAAAATTACTAAGTACAAGCGTGAAAGCGAAAGATTGAAGCAGTGTACTGATAAGAGTACCGTAGAGTTGTTATATAGAGACCAGATTAATTAAATATCATGTTTAACAACTACAATGAGACACGATCCAGCGGTACATCCTTTAAACTGGCCAAGGTGCACTGATCTCTGGGGTTTTGTGCTCAAAGCACCCGTGACTGGTGGAGCTCAAACGCGTGCGTACGCTGCAGTGCATGACAGAGTGTGTGTGTTTGTGTGTGTGGTCATGTGATGTGCGTTTTCAGTGGTATAGGGCCCCATCATACACTCAGTCACGCAAGGAGCGACGCAAAAGTTAATTGCTAGTTTCAGCTCGATGCAAGTGTCATTTTGACGTTTTAAACCACACAGTGTAAATAGCAAATGCAATTTTTCAGTTTATTCATGACAATTTGCTTTTGTATAATGTTATTATTATTATTATTTAATTATTATTGTTGTTATTATTATTATTTTTTTATTATTATATGCATATTCATATTTGTTTTATTAAAAACAAGCTTAGATTTGTCCACCTGTCAGGTTTGGGACCATATGGAGCATAGGACGTGTATTTGGTTATTTGACCACACTTCGTTATTATTGTTAATTTATTTGTTTGTTTGATCTAGAATTGAATTCAGAAATAGTTTTGAAACAAATCTTTGCGCTTAACAAACAAAATTAATTATGTAGGCTAATGGTTGTATGTGCGTACAGCACGTTTCCTTATCCATGAATGAAAGTGAAAGTGAAAGGAAAGAAGGAGGCTCATTCTCGTTTTCTCGCTAGTGAAGCACTCAGTTTTTCCACTTATAAAGTCTGCCATATAAATAGCAAATGCGCTATGGCATGACACAACTGATTATTTAAGGGAATGGGAGATGAGAATTTGATTGGTTTATTCTCAAAACACACCTATAACTCATTACAAGAATAAGCTCAACCCTGTTAGACCATGCGCCGCAGTGCAAAGTGGATTTTTCTAAAAGTGGATTCTGACATGGACATAATGATTTTGCGTCCTCACTTTGAACTTTGCTCCTAGATCGTTAAAATAGAGCCCATAGTGGAGGAGAGGAGGACTGTTCCGAAATGCTAGGTGAAACGCAAGTGTGGACGTGAATCATTTTCGTTCTAAAATCCCATTTTAAAACTAAGGCGTTTTAGTGTAATTGAGGCCTGAGTGTGTATTTTACGTGAGCAGGTTGCTGATGTGATGGGGCGGTGCGGAGGATCGTGATGCCGGCTCAGCATCATGATGTCTATCAGCGATAATTACCTATAATATAATAAATATTTGTAATGTAATAATACATAAACATTGTATTTCAGTTAATTACTAATTAGCATTTTTATTTTATTTATTCATTCATTTTCTTTTCAGCTTAGTTCCTTTAATAAACAGGGATCGCCACAGCAGATTGAACTGCCAACTTTTCCAGCATATGCTTTATGTAGTGGATGCCCTTCCAGCTGCAACCTAGCAATGGGAAACACCCATACTCTCTTATTCACACATATACACAAGGGACAAATTAGCCTATCCAATTTACCTTTAACGGAGCACCCGAACGAACAAGGGGAGAACATGCAAACTCCACACAGAAATGCTAACTGGCCCAGCTGGGACTCGAATCAGCGTCCTTCTTGCTGTGAGATGACAGCGCTACTCACTGCACTACGATGATGCAAATAATCATTCAAAAAATAATTTTAGATCACTATATTCAGCACTTACATTCCTGATTTCTTTGATAATGCTGAAAGAAGTGATTCACGTGCACAATTATTTTATTTTTGTACTGTTTTACCTGGAATAGAGAATATTAGGAAGGACATGAATTTCAGCATCCATTTGCAGAACGAGCAGAATGTCTCCAGACCCAAATTCCTAGCTACTCCTTTTCTTTCATAGATTTGATACTTTCAATTCAGGGTCATTACCAGGAGATTTCGAGAAGGCCCACAGATGTTTCCAGTTAGCCTCTTTAATTCGACACAATATGAGATCACTTGAACTTTTCAAACACAGGCCCGTTCCTTGTCACCTACCTGAGGCTGTGATTACTGATAATAGCATCTGCTCTTTGCCAATCTCATCCCCTGCCTTTTATGCCCACAGCTCTGTCTGTAAGGATAGAAATATGGCACATTAAAAATCAGCAGATTAGTTTGGCGCGGTGCGATTAGCAGACCTCGTTTGGCTCTCGCTGCCATAAGTGATTGTCCTTCCCCAGATCATTAACCCAGGCACTGTTCGCCAGCATAATGAGCAACCGGAGGAGCACTAGAATAATACACAGCGCTTATGAAACCCTCGTATTGTGAGGGAAAACTGTGGCATAAATTTTCACAGGCGCACATGCGCACACCCACATACGCAGCTATTACGAAACACTAAGCACTGAGATTCAGTAAAGTATTAATTCCCATGAATCATTGCCATAAATATGCTCTAAAATAGATATGGAATGATAAGAAGAGCAACGATGTTATAAAACCAGATTTGCAGGAGAATTATAGTGACGCAAAGAGTCGGACAAATTGATGATATTTATGAATGTCTACTGTATGTGGACTTCTGGGAAAGTGAATGCTTGTAAATGCTTTTACATTTGTATTAATTTATTGCTTTATTTATTTTTTTTACTTTTGTGTTTTCTGAAAGCAGATTCAATTAAATTTTTTTGTATTCTGTGTTTATAGCATTCAGCAATTAAATGGTGGTTGCCTTTGTCTTTGCTTAGGCTTAATTAATAGATAGAACTTGTCAAATATGAATTTAATATCATTAAATATAAATATATATAAACAATTTCAACTTGGAAAAATACTGATTTTAAGATTGAAAAGTCATTTGTAAAATGCATTATATATATATATATATATATATATATATATATATATATATATATATATATATATATATATATATATATATATATATATATATAATCGTGTATATAAAAGAGAAAATCAAACACGGAGAGTCTCAAAACCCTTTTGAAAGAGGACATCAGAACAGGAGAAACCTTTGCTTATTCACCAAGTTCACTTTAGATCTAGTATTTGAATGATTCTCTAGCTTAATGTCTAGAGTGATGACAAAACTGGTGATTTTGCTGACATTTTAAGATTATAAGGCTAAACAGCATGAAATGCTATCAGTCTAAAGAGATATCTCTCAGTATTTTTCTGTTGCAATCGGGAAATCACATGGTATAAATTTAGCCATACAACATCCAAAAGAGAGAGATCAACTTAGAAGGTCATTTACCTGTTTAATAATGATTTGATCAACTGTAGTTTGAAATTACGCAGTTTTTTCTCTTAGGGCTTATTATGTGGTCTTGTTTTGCCCTCGTATGTGTGTGTGTGTGTGTGTGTGTGTCTATATATTAGTGGTGAGTCGTTATCAGCGTGACTTTTATCGCACGATTAAAAAATATTGGCTTTAATCTATTCTACTCAAAGTTGGGTTGGGAGCTGGGTCTATTCTACGCAAGCTTTGATGACTTCCCCCTTGGTATTTTAGCGTGGATATACCTGACCGGTGAGCCGTCTGACAAAAAAGTGCCCTTCTGAATCAAATCAGAAGGATGCCTGACTTTAACTTTAACTGCACAAACATTTCATTAATTTCCTGTGACAAACTGGGATGCCATGCCAACGCATGCCAAAATTGAAAGAAAAAAAACATTTGCATTTTGTGTGTGTTTGTGTGTGTGCGTCTGTGTGTTTGTGGGGTGCTTTACTAACCACGTGTGTGGATCTTGTGGGAAAATATGGCGAAAAGTCCTACATGAAGGTAATAGTTTGATGTGGTGTTTACTTTAATAATGCCACTATTATCTGCATACTCCACAAGTCTTAATTCCATTTCTGTTTAGTTCAGTTATGACTTTAGTCAGATTAAGGTAATAAATTTTTTTTTTAAATCGCAGTTTCGAGTTTATGTAGGCCTACAGTTCAAAATTCATGTTTAACTGAATAAACAGTTAGTAAACATAAGTACATCTCATTGAACTATTTATTTTCATCACCAATTATTATAGTAGAACAGTTTCTCTAGCAGTTTGAAACAGGAACATTTTGGAAACAGGAGATGGGCCCCTGGTTTAATGCGCCACCTGGCTTGAGAAACTCGTTCTCAAAGACTTATTATTTGGGTAGCACACATATTTTGAATGCCTTCGGCTGAATACAAATGAGCCATTTTAATCTAGAAAAATCTAGATTAATTCCGAGATTAATCTAGATAAAAAAATAATCTATGCCCACCTATAATACATATATATATATATATATATATATATATATATATATATATATATATATATATATATATATATATATATATATATATATACTTGCTAAATTCATTCAAGTAATTTTTTTTCTTCATTGATGTACACACAGCATGCCCTATTGACAGAAAAAAAATACAGAATTGTTGAGATTTTGATATAGTCCTTTTCAGTTTCCCTATTCAGACCCTTTGCTAGTAGTAACTAGTAGAAGCGCCTTTTTGATCTTATACAGCCATGAGTCTTTTTGTGAAAGATGCAAGTTTTTCACACCTGTATTTGTAAAAAGTTCTGACAGGTTGGATGGTAAACATTAGTGGGCAGCCATTTTTTGGTCTCTTAAGAGATGCTGAATTGGGTTTAAGTTAGGACTCTGGCTGGGCCATTAAATGAACTTAATAAACTTAAATGATTATAGAGAATGGGCGTCACAGTGGAGCAGTGGGTAGCATGATCGTCTCACAGCAAGAAGGTTGCTTGTTGGAGAACTGGGTCAGTTAGCATTTCTGTGTGGAGTTTGCATATTCTCCCTGTGTTCGGGTGGGTTTCCTCTGGGTGTTGACAGTTCATTCCATTGTGGCGACCCCTGACTAATAAAGGGACTAAGCCAAAACAAAAATGAATGAATGAATGATTTTAGAAAATGGCTGCAATTTAGTTGTTTTGGTTTTTATGTATGAATCATGTTCATATTTTATTATTTTTAAAGGTTATCTAAAATGTGTAAAAGACATTATAAAACTATTTGCAAAACATAATGCAAAAACATAAAAAATTACCAATGGAATGTGCTCTTTTATGCTTTAAAACAAAGGGGCATGACAAAAATCTAATAAAATATTTTAAACAAAAATAAGTTGAGGTTAGACATTTCTTGGTTGGCTGTTTGACTATTGTCTGTAGTTAAAAAAAAAGGCTCACTTCAGAAGGATGAAAAATTGTACGCCATTTTTTAACAAATTGCTAGGGGGTCTATTTATTTTGCTAGCAATTACGAAAAGCGCCATTCCGTTAGCATGTTGCCCACTCTTTGAGTTATGTGCAGTACATCTGAGGCGTTTGATGTCGCTCCTGAGACACATCAAAACCTAATGAGCAACTATACATGTGTTGATCTTTCTCAGAAATCCCTCATTGTTGCTGCGCTGCATGACCTTCAAGGCAACAAGTTACAGGCTGCATTCTGCCCTCTGTTCCTTGATGTCTCTTAAAAATCTTTTATAGCACCGTTAGCATCTGGATTTCCTTGATCCGAAAGATCTACCGAGACAATTACCTCAGATTGGTGTCCATTTTTTTCCCCGGACTAGTGAAAGTCGGCGGCTAGCATCCAGCTCTTAAACCTTTCTTAAGTCTAAAGGCCCTCTAGAGGGAGATCTAGCAGTTAGCTCATCACACCAGATGTTTAACCCACACTGGATGGGGATTAGCATTCAGCCTAGCACTTGAATTAATGATGTTACGAGTGGATCAGACACTGATTGTTTATATACTTCTCTCTGGGCTTTTCTATGTAAAGTCTCGAGAGGGACAGGAAATGCAGGAAATAGTAAGTGAGTTTAATCACAATTAAGCTGCAATGATGCAATTGCTATTTGGAAATGAGTCGGGTAAATGCTGATGATCCATCTGCGTCAAACACTTGATTGTTGTTTTATTCTAGTTTAAGTGCATGCTGAGTTGGAGCAACAGATTCGGTCATTTTTAGTGTCTCTGCGGGATTGAGATCTTTTGTCTGGTCACAGTGGTGTTTTTCAGCATCCGCGAGGAAGGATGTGAGCACACTGGGATTAAATCATCATGGCATTATAGGAAACTGTCCGTCTTTCTATTCAGCTCCATAGCAGAAAAGCTCAGACAAAGTTAACAGTTCTGGATGCTCATATCAAACGATTCTTTCTAAATGTTTAAAATTATATGATCCTAAAGTGATCGACCATGTTTACTTAAGTTTAACTTTGTTTAATTTGTTTAAGTATGATAGGCCTTGAAAGGCTTAATATTTAAATATGAGTATTTTTGGTGTAGAATGTGAACCATTTTTTCTTTTTGAACATTTTACTGGGCAGATGGATGGAAAGATGGACTGACAAACGAATGGATGGAAGGTCAGAAAGATAGATGGATGGATGGATGGATGGATGGATGGACTTATAAATTGATGGATGGGTAGAAGGTCAGAGGGATAGAAGGTTGGTTGGATGGATGTATGGATGGATGTATGGATGGATGGATGGACGAATTGAAGGAAGGTCGGATGGATGGATGGATGGATGGATGGATGGATGGATGGATGGATGGATGGATAATCGAATGGATGGATGGATGGAAGGCCAGATGAAAGTTCCAGTGGATGGATGGAAGGTCAAATGGATGGATGGATAGATGGATGGATGGTAGGAATGTAGGATGGATGGATGGATGGATGGATGGATGGATGGAAGGAAGGTCGGATGGATGGATGGATGGATGGATGGATGGATGGATGGATGGATGGATGGATGGATGGATGGATGGATGGATGGATGGACAATCGAATGGATGGATGGATGGATGGATGGATGGTCAGATGAAAGTTTCAGTAGATGGATGGAAGTTCAGATGGATGGATGGATGGATGGATGGATGGATGGATGGAAGGAAGGTTGGGTGGATGGATGGATGGATGGGTGGGTGGAAGGTGAGATGAAAGGATGGATGGATGGATGGATGGATGGATGGATGGATGGATGGATGGATGGATGGATGGATGGATGGATGGATGGATGGATGGATGGATGGATGGATGGATGGATAGATAGATAGATAGATAGATAGATAGATAGATAGATAGATAGATAGATAGATAGATAGATAGATAGATAGATAGATAGACAGACAGATAGATAGACAGATAGATAGATGGATGCACAGAGAGAGGGATGGATGGATGGATGGATGGATGGATGGATGGATGGATGAAAGGTTGAATGGATGGATGGATGGATGGATGGATGGATGGATGGATGGATGGATGGATGGATGAAAAGTTGAATGGATGGATGGATGGATGGATGGATGGATGAAAAGTTGAATGGATGGATGGATGGATGAAAGGTTGAATGGATGGATGGATGGATGGATGGATGGATGGATGGATGGATGGATGGATGAAAGGTTGAATGAATGGATGGATGGATGGATGGATGGATGGATGGATGGATGGATGGATGGATGGATGGAAGATCCAGCGGATCGATTGAAGTATGGACAGTTGAATTCATGCAGAGAAGGTGAGATGATTGAATGGATTCATGGATAGATGGATGAATGGATGAAAGGTCGGATGGATGGATGGATGGATGGATGGATGGATGGATGGATGGATGGATGGATGGATGGACAGAAGGGCGAAAGAACAGACGGCTGGACGGATGGATGGATGGATAGAAGGTTGGATGGATGGATAGATGGAAGGATTATACAGTAAAGAACGCCTATTATATATAATAATCCCGCCCAATCCCTACCCCTATCCCAATTCTCAATGGAAACCTGTTGCAAAAATGTAATATGAAAAGACCCTGTTAAAAATAATGTTTAACCGTTTGTAAAATGGGAACACATGGCATTTCCTCATAAAACACCTTAACATAGTACAGCGAGTTCATACCCATGTCATGATACAAATTCTCTCCTTGTAAACCACCAACACCAGCACACACACACACACACAAACCCACACACACACACACACACACACACACACACACACACACACACACACACACACACACACACACACACACACACACACACACACAAGTGAAAGGAAAGAAAGAGAGAGGGGAAGTGTCTCTCTGTGAGGCCTCATCTCTCAGCCTTTTGTTGTTTTTGTGCTGGTTCTGGGTCTGAGATGTTGAAGCTCTGCACTGGATTGTTCACACAGGACCCTTATTATTCTGCTACATTCACAGAGAGACTATTCACTGAGCAGAACAAAGACTGAACTGATGAGATGCTGTACAGTGTGTAAAATATATGCCTGAACTGGATGTAAATTAATGAAATACTAAGAAGTCAATGGTAAAACATTAATATATATTCAATAAAAGCATCCAGATCTCTCTTTTTTTTTGTCTTCCTCTCTCTCTCCAGCTGTTTGTCCTTTTGTTTAGCCATGTGACCCTCACAGCGCTTTCACTAAAAGAGCCAAATCACCAAATGAAGCCCACAAAACCTCTTCCACAGTGACCGCTCAGCCCTCATCTGACAAAAGCAATGTTTAAAATGACACTCACACAATGTGCTAATGGCCAATTTAGACAAATATACAGAAAGTAAATACAGAGCAAAGTAACAGTGGCATCTCAAATTGTGTACAAAGTGTGTTGTATTCTAGTGTATCCCGTTCAGACGGGCCATTTCACATCAAATGGAACTTTAATGTTTCTTTTAATCACAGGAAGCATTCGTTGTTTTCCAGTTGGGAGAATTAGCATGTTTAGTTGTCTGTGACTGTGAGTGCAAAGTGCCTTTGTTTGTTGTTTCTGTTGAACAAGTAGGCCTTGTCTAAATGGCCATGAGATATCTTAAAGATCCAGTGAAATTAAAATATGTGTATTTTTAGATGTTAGTGTCAGTATGTTAGTTTTAAGGATATCTATAAGCTAGTGTGTGTTCAAAACAGTGACAAAATTCAGATTTTAAGGATATAAACATCCAAAGCTTTTAGCTTGTTTCCTGGGTCAAGCGCTTCTGGTAAACTGTAAGCCATTGCAAAATCGGTGCGTTTAAGATCTGTTTTCTTTAAAAAACAGCAATCTCCACAGGCTGATGTGGGTCTCAAATTGTGGAAGAAGCACTGCATTAAATTACACATTTCCCTGCCGTGTCTTTTAAATATGAACATTTATTTTACGTCAGTACTCTATATTCAATGAAGCGTCTGCGCTAGCCAGCTAATCCTGTCAGGCACATGCGTGTAAATGGCTTTTTATCTCATTTTACGCTAGAGCAACTGAAGTTTATTTAACTAATTGTATTTAAAATACATTACAGGAAAAGGAACTGTATAAAAAAAAGTCACATTACCCGTTCACCGGAAGTATATCAGTATGTGAAGAAACACTAGCTCTGCATATACCCTATTGCACATCACCTCACACTTCAGTTCCTCATCAAATCTTGACCAATCAAAATATCTCTAGTATCTGACGTGTCCCACCCTTTTTATTTAATGTGCTTGAGCTCAACCTCTAACACTGGCAGAGCTGTGATAAAAACAAAATGCCATTGGCTGTTTTTTTAAAGGGGGAGGGGCTACTTTATGTCCCACCCTCTCTTCAGTTTCGGTTGAGATTTCTTCAAACATTGAATAAAAATGCACATTTTCTATCAATTCACAGATCACAAATCACAGATTCACAATCTTTTCAGAGATCGCAAAAATTAGTCGTGTTTTCTCAAGTTGTTAGAGTGGCTGACTGTTGTATTGGTAACTTAGTAACCAAGAGTAAACAAGGCAAGCACAGTGAAGAATGCTAATTAGTCACATGGGTGCAATGTTTGCTACGTCAGTGTTTAATTGGCAAATCATTCATTATTTGTATTAAGCAAAACCAACTCAAGCTAACATTAAAAACACAATGTAAATGAAGGTATTTTTATTCCAAATTTGACATTTCCATCATTTATTTTTCATGCAATACTTTAGTGCTCATTTACATAGGGTGATGGAAACCCTGCTACTGCACTCTCAGAAATGAAAATACAAAAGCTATAACTAAGGTGGTACCTGATTAAAAAGTTATTTTTTGTATTTTTTTATGTACATATGCACCTTTAAGATATAATATGGGCCACTTTAGTTTCTAATATATAAATTTAAGGTAATACAAATTCTTTAGTTACTGACATGTACTCTTTTAGTACAAAAATTTAACCTTTATTTCAGAGAATTTATTTTTTCTGTTTAACATGCTTCTTGTGACATTTTTGCTGTGGAATAAAGTCAGATTGTTATAGTACAAAACTGGACATACGTAACATGAAATTACCTAGTCCATTTGGCCAGCCTTATACTGTATCATTAATTGTATCAAATGTATCATGTAGTTGTATATTTAGCATGTACATTATACTAGAATACAAACATTTTTGTAGGTTTTGATTGAGGCTGATATTTACAATTTGGACCATAAAATGGTACTGAACTATTTAAAATGGAATATTGTTAGGTATTCATAGCTAAAATATTCATCATATTAATAATATTTACAAGTCTTTAATATAATGAAGATAAATGAGCAGATAATAATTTTTTATAATAGTTTTATTACAAAAATATTTAAATCCCATAATGCTACACTAAACTATTTACAATAAAATGCAGAAAAATTGCCATTTTGTTGACATTATTTAATCATTTGTTCGGAGAACCTAATGAAATCATATTCATGAAGAAAATGTGATCAAAATATTAATAGTACACATACATAAATCTGTAAAGTTGCTCATAAGTAAATGTAAGTTTAGCAGAACCAACCTTTACCGACAATACAAACATTCATAAGATTGGGTTGGAAGATAGATAATGAGATGAAAAGCTGAGAATTATTTTTCCTTTGATGCATTTCTTTAACAAAACAATCTACATGGATTTTTTTTACAGTACAACAGAAGGATTTTATAAATGTATGCTTTTTTAATAATTGAAAATCGGAATACATATATATGGTTTAATCAAGGCCGGGTGGCGAGGGTAGTTTCGGGGATGCCGCACTCTCTATTCTGCTGCCCTAGGCAGCCGCCTAGGTCGCCTCTATGGACGCGCCGGCCATGGATTTAATTTTTACATAAAAACATTACACTATTTAAAAAAACATAAACATTTCTTTTTTCTGAAATTTGGTTTTTAACAAAATGTATTAAAATCCTTAAAGAGATAATTCACCCAGAGTTGAAAATTATCTCATTATTTATTTACTCTTTACTTGTTCCATACCTTCTTGAATTACTATTAGAAAAGAAAGTCTGAAAAACCTGTAATCATTGACTTCCATAGTAGGAAAAATAGATACAATTGAAGTCAATGGTTACGGGTTTCCAGCTTTATTCTGAATATATCTTCTTTTTTTTTATGTTCAACAGCGTAAATAAACTTATTAAGGTTTGGAAACACTTGATTAAATACTGAGTGAATTTTCATCTTTGTGTGAAATATCCATTTAATCTTGAGGTCTGCATGGAATATTCTTATGAAATCACTTAAGTAAATTCAATTTGATCTGGGCACAAAAAAATTGTAAGTCTCTGAAATATTTGCCAATGTTTTCCAGTTTATTTCTCTACCATGAGACCATGTAATGTGTCTTTGCTAACTTAGTTTAAAAAATAGATTCATTGAATGTGTGTGCTTCTTTTGTGATTATACACAAAGAACAGGGCATGACCTTAGCAGTTTGGCTGTACTCAACTTTTAATCAAAAATACCCCGGAGGCACAGCATGATAATCATGCATGAGAAACGTGAAGCACATTACCTTATAATCAAACTCCAGCAATTAGTCATTTTACTTCTAGATTTATGTTACTCTCTAATTTAGAAGTTTTTTTTTTTTTTTTAAATCATCAGAGATGACCAAGAGAAGTAGAAAACCAAAGACTTTCCAAAGTCAAACGAAAAAGTTTGGATTGTGGGAGATTTTAATGAGTGTTTTGGCACCCGCTCTCCATGTCGACCTCTTCATCCGACCAGATGACACTTGCTTTGCATACAGATTATTTATTTGTGCCCGTAACCATGACACTGGAGCAAACATGTCTCTGTGTGGTGCGAGGGAGCACTGGCAGGCCAACTACATCCCGAACAGAGACACTACGTATGTATGTTTGGATGTGTGTCGAATACACAGAGTTTAGCTCTGCCACTTCCTCTGGGTTTGGCCTTTCAGCTTCATTCTCTCAACTGGCTCGTCCATCCATCTCCGCCCGTGTTTTTGTGTGTGTGTGTTCACTTGGACGCTTCGAGAGCTAAGACGAGGTTTAAGTCTGTGCACAGCCACAAATTTTAAAACCATGTTCAAACTCCTGGCTGAGGCATAATTTAATATAAAGCATTGCCAAAAACACAAAAACTGCAGCTCATGCAGTATTACAACAGAAGCAAATGTGCAAGCAGAAAGCAGTTTTATTTATGTGTTTGTGTTGATTATGAAGAAAAAATTATATATAAATATAAAAATAGAAATTTTGTTTATTTTCTTTTTTAAATATTTCCCAAATGATGTTGAACAGAGCAAGACATTTTTCACCATATGCTTGAAAATATTTTCTCCTAGAGAAAGTCTTATTTGTTTTTTTTTTCAGCTAGGATAAAAGCAGTTTAAAAAAAAAAAAATTTTCAAGTAAAAATGATTGGCCCCTTTAAGCTATATTTTTGTTTCGATTGTTTACAGAACAAACTAATATTTTAGATATAAACGCACGCCTCCCACCAGTGCCGATATACAGCCATATCGCACTGCTACTCATGTTATATTGCTCTTATATATATATATATATATATATATATATATATATATATATATATATATATATATATATATATATATATATATATTTATATATATATATATATATATATATATATATATATATATATATATATATATATATATATATATATATATATATATAGTTGAAGTCAGAATTATTAGCCCCCCTGACTTATTAGAGCCCCTGTTTATTTTTTCCCAAATTTCTGCTTAATAAAGTTAATATTGTTTCAGCACATTTCTAAGCATAATAGTTTTAGAAACCTATTTCTAATAACTAATTTATTTTATCTTTGTCATGATGACAGTAAATTATATTTTACTTGATATTTTTCAAGACACTTCTGTACAGTTTAAAGTGACATTTAAAGGCTTAACTAGGTTAATAAGGTTAACTAGGCAGGTTAGGGTTATTAGGCAAGTTATTGTATAATGATGGTTTGTTCTGTAGACTATTGAAAAAATAATTAGCTTTAAGGTTCTAATAATTTTGTCCCAAAATTGGTTTTTAAAAAATTTAAAACTGCTTTTATTCTAGCCGAAATAAAAAAAATAAGACTTTCTCCAGAAGAAAAAATTATTATCAGACATACTGTGAAAATTCCCTTGCTTTGTTAAACATCATTTGGGAAATATTAAAAAAAAGAAAAAAAAATCAAAAAAGGTCTAATAATTCTAACTGTGTGTATATATATATATATATATATATATATATATATATATATATATATATATATATATATATATATATATATATATATATATTAAAATTATTAGCCCCTCTAGGCTAACTTTTTTTTTCTCGATAGTCTACAGACCAAACCATCATTATACAATAACTTGAGCAATTATCCTAACCTGCCTAGTTAACCTAATTAACCTAGTTAAGCCATTTAAATGTCACTTTAAGCTGTATAGAAGAATCTTGAAAAATATCTAGTCAAATATTATTTACATCATGGCAAAGATAAAATAAATCAGTTATTAGAAAAGAGTTATTATATTATGTTTAGAAATGTGTTGAACAAATCTTCTCTCTCCTAAACAGAAATTGACTTTAACTGTATATGGGTCATCATTGTGTGGGGGCATCCACCAAGGATCTATGCCAACCAAAAACCAAACATATTAACACCAACATATACATTCATTAGCATACTAAATCTCTCCAAGTGTTGTCCTAGCAGAAATTATGATAATGTAGCATTTCTCCAGTCTGTTTTGCAGAATGCCTCCAAATCATAATTTTAAGCCAACTCTACAAAAAAAAAATAAATAAATAAATAAATGAATAAAATGGTTCACTCATTGAATACACATCCTTGACACCTATTATTTTAGCTTTTATCACTATTTATTTTTTGTAAAAAATAAAAATTGACACAACCGTTTGCAGAATTTGATTGCTTTGATTTGGAATGACCTAAAATATTATTTTTTTTATTAACAGACTGAACCACATTACACTTCACTTTATCTTGCGTATTTCTTTCCATAACATGTCAACAGGAAATGGGTTGGCTCACTCTGAGTGACTTTAACTTGCACCTCCATCCTGCCAGTTTGCAGTGCACGCACTATAGTTATGGACAATGTGGGAACGCTGAGGGAACCATGATGTTTCTTGTGTCTGAGAACACTTCCTGTGTCCAAGAATGGCATTCACACGATCACAGAGGAGTGTGTGCGTGAACTGACCAAAACACGGGTCACAAAAGAGCCACTTGCATATAAAACTACGAGATGTGATTCACGTCCGAGAGATTACGATTCACAATTTGAACAATGAAATAAGTGTGTGTAGTAGTGGTAGTACAGTATGTACATACATACATGCAGTATTCCTCAAAACATGATGTTCAAACACAAACACACACCCTTGTGGTCGTGTTTGTGTTTGTGAGTCGGCTCATACAGAGATCCATATGTCAGGATAGTAATTAGGGAAGATTTGGAACATTTAGATCTTTTAATGGTCTGGAGTGGAAGCGGAAGACGAAGAAAAAAAACAATGAGAAATGGATTATGAAGTGTGTGGTGGAAAAATGAAATAACGGGGGTTTGGATGTACATGATTGGGAGAAAGGTTGGAGGAAACCCCTGTGAGACTGGGGGAGAGGAGGCTGGAGGGAAAAAAAGGGGGAAAACTGGATGGAGGAGAAAAACAGTGATTGAGAACCACACATCCCAACCACACACTGACAGACTGTAATTTGGAACTCCCCAGAATAGCCGGTAAACGAGAGGGGAGGAGACACGCTATAACATAAACTCCTCATCAGCACGCAACACACACACACATTGGGTCATGAGGAAAAGCAGAGAAACCGACCCTGATAAGACAGGTCATTAGTAATGACATTCGGACTTGTGCTTTTAAAAATATCATTCTTTTGCAGCTTATGATGTAGACATGGAATAATGCTTATGTTTTGACATTGCTTTTCTAATCAGTTAGTGTGTAGGATGTATAATTTGATTTACTGCTGTTCGCATCAAATAAAATTGACAAAAGTAATTTCATATACACAGAAACCATTTTAAATGCAAGTGTTTACTTTAATGTTTTAAAAAAGAACTTGAAAATTTAAAAAACTAATTTAGCTTAAAAGATATGATTATGTATATGTGAATCAATATATTTATTCTAACATGTTTATAATTTAAATATATTCTAGAATAAATGTGTATACAAAAAAAAGTATGATATTTTAGTTATTAAAAGCCATCTTGCAGACAAATAGATTAAACCAACCCCAGGCTCTTTCTGAAAAACGTATCACTATATACATTCTGGAGAGCACCAAATACATCCCTGGAAGTGAATTTTTTTGCTGTTTTTGTTTTTACGAATCCACCAGAGACTGCCTTGTAGGCTTTTTCAGATCTTAAATTTCTCTCCCGAGTGCTATTCCAACGCAATCTATTCACGACTGCTGTTCTCATGTAAATCCATTAGAGGTCACTGTTGACTGACTGATCGACTGACTCATCCTCCCAACCGGTAGTGTTTTCTAAAGCACCATTCGACCAGCGCCCACCCATTTCCCTAAACCTAACAGACAGTGTTTTCAAAAGCAATCCAGAAAAAGAAAAGCCCTCGCGGCAGCCTGATTTTTACTACGTTTTTAGATTTTACCACATTCTTACCCTGTTATTTACTTGTTTATTTTATCCATATCACAATTCTGTCGACATACATGGCAAGCCACTGCACAAACTAGTAACAGCAGAAAAGCCATCCATACGGAGGTTAGCTGTCAGCTGGTGAACGCAAAAAGGAACGGCATTATGCCACTCTGTAGCGTTCATTTTAAATACGTATCTCTGGCTACATAATTCAGGATCTCCAGAAATATATATAGGGCTACTTTTTCAGAATGAGCCTATGTTGCATTAAACCTAGTGGTTTTAGGGATAGTGATAAAGTATTAGAATTCAAAAAAATGATTTATTCTGTTTTTGCACTGTGAACTTTAAATACATTCTTTTAATATGTCATTAAATGAGTCTTGCAATCTGGAAAGTATTTATTTCATTTAGATGAAAGCATTTCTTTTTCACACTATTATTGTTATATTACACACAGAAAACTTGTGCAGTTTCTGCATTTTTAAGTAGTTGGAGTGTTGTAAATACTCACGTGTGCCTCCCTCGCCATGGTAAGCTACAGCGCCATCGCGCATATGAGATAAATTATGTCAGTACATAATAACCGGTTATGATTATTACTGAACCGATATTGAATTGTCCGCATCTGCACCGAAGAAACAATTAATTTTGACACCCCTATGCACAGAACATATGTTATGATCATCAGCGATCTGCAGCCGCTAAACACACAGATTGCATAGAACAACACAATCTCACGGCAATTCGTAACTTTTTCATTTAGTGGCTAATTTGTATGAATTCGTACAATCTAATTCGTACAATTTAGTACGATTTGCTCATCCCCCAATGACGGTTGAGGTTAGGGGTGGGGTTAGGTGCCATGCCACCTTTTTAAAATCGTACCATTTCATACGACTGAACTCGTATGAATTCGTACGAATTAGCCACTAAACTGGCAAAACGTAAAATACTTACGTTTTCTCGTGAGATCAGGCTGCATAGAACTACAAATCTGCCATTATATGGACTACAAGATCCAGTCATGCACTTCACACACACACACACACAAACACCGGCTACTAATCCTGGCTGATTTCTAACACACTCAGGTGAAGCTGTTCAGAACTGATGAGATGGACTTTAGTGCACACACATACACCTCTTGGCTGAGTCTTGTTATGCTGTACTGTGAGCATTGCGGTGTGTTTTCTTGCCTTGTCTTCCGTGTTTAAACCTAGCTTTGTTTTGTTTGTTTTACGTTATCTGCTGCCTGCCTTTTGAATATCAGCCTGTATATGACTACGACTCTGGACTCTTGTGTACATCTGTTTTCCCCTGTGTTGACCATTGCTTGCCTGGCCATTCTCAATAAACCTGCATGTAGATCCGCACCTCCCTTATCAGCATCCCACTTCACATTACAATATGAGACATTTTAATTTAAGTATAACTGATCAGTAAAGTATAACTGATAGTACGATGGCTGAAAGAAATCAAATCACTGCACTGCACTTCTACGAACAAACTAACAATCAAAATACTGTATAAATTACAAATGCAATGGCAGATCTACATAACAGCCAGTCGGAAAACACAATAGCAATTCCAAAAATATAATGTGAACCAAAGGAACGAAATTTACATAAACAGAAAAAACACAGCAATGGCAACATTTATGACACAAAAAGTGAAGCTAATCACTCTGTCGTGATCTGGAGAACTCATAAATAAAATTGGAAATGATTATTTGTCTTGTTTCATTATTTACAGATCTTGTCCACCTACCTTTTCCATTTTGTTAGATTTTTTGAGTGTTAATGCACTTATTTTGGGGCTTAACTTGTTTTTATTTAATATGATTTTTATTGTTTTTTTAATACTGGTCATCCTTCATTGAGCAGAACACAGTTCAAAAGAAAAGACATGTTTGTTAGACTTAATTATTGTTTATCCTTCGCACACACTGTTTTCCTTCCTAGAAGCAAAAGGAATGTTTTATTTCCCTTTTTGGGCTGGATTTGCATTTTACTTAACTTTGGTTTGGTTAAACGTCTTTGTTGTCAGTAGCACAGCTTGGGTTGTTTTGTATGACATGATCTTTTCCAGGAAAAAAAATTCCTCCAAGAGTACGGATCTGATGTTCTACCTGGAATTCTGCTGTCAAGAATTTTTAAAACACGTCTCTGGGTCTCAGATGTGCTCAGGAATGTGGTCTGGGACATTTTTACCTGTCAGTAAACTCTCATTCAGCCTTACTTTTGTAGCACCTATTCAGATCATAATCATCATTGCCATTAAATACTGACAGCTTTTACTGGAGCACAACAAAAACAACAATGACTAAAAATAAAATAAAACATGTTCTTCTGACATCTAGTCTCAAGATTAAATAACAAGCCTTAGAGATTTATGTTTATTCATTATTTGTGGTATTGTTTGGCTCTTTAAATGTATAGTTTACCCAAAACTGAAAGTTCTACTATTATTTACTCACTCTTGACTTGTAAATAAGATATAATAAAGAATGTTGAAAACCTCCCAGCAGGCACAGGACATCAGCATGGCATCAGATTGACGTTGTACTCCAACTTTGTGGGACATTACATAATGTTTGGGGAAAAAAAATTGGGTTGACAAAAGAACCCAACGTCAGGTTGGGGACGTCAATGTTAGTGTCAACATAATATCAACATCTAATGATGTTACAGCTTGATGCTGTTTGGATGTTACTAATATATCGTCTATCACCTGACAAATAAGTGTCAGTATTTGACATCAACAGGATTTTTAAGATGTTGGCTTGAAAATGGATTTTGGTCACTTTCCAGCACAACCTAATATCGTCCAAATATCAACGTCATTTTATGTTATTATTAGATGTCAAAATAACATTGTCCTTAGATGTTAGTGACCTACATAAATCTAACCCAATGGCATCTTATGACATTGTGTCTCTGCTGGACGGTAATCATTGACTTCCATAGAAGGAAAAACAAATACTATGGAAGTCAATGGGTGTTGGTTTCCAACATTCTTCAAAATATCTTCTTTTCTGTCAAGGGTGAGTAAATTATGATCACATTCCAGTTTGGGCTGAACTAACCCTTAAGTTTCTCAAGCATTAGAGTTTTTTATTGGACATTTATATCATCATCTGTTTTTCATTTCAGAAGGTGATGGACCATATACAAAAGTAGTTTCTCAATCGGTGTTCTTGTGAAACCCCATGTCATTTTTGAAAAACTGTTCCAACTGAAAGCTCACATCCAGAATCCCAGTCTGCTTCTCAAATTATATATAAAATAATACTACATTAATTGTGCCCCAAAAAAGTATTAAAGAGGACCTACTATGGTCCTCTTTACAAGATGTAAAATAAGTCTCTGATGTCCCTGGAGTGTGTATGTGAAGCTCAAAATAACACTCAAATAACGTTTTATAACTCTTTGAGTCTGCCCCTTTTAGGCTTTGATCCTAATTGTGCCCGTTTGGTGACTGTCACTTTAAATTCAAATGACTTTTTAAAATGTGTCAGCATAATGGAAGATTAAAAAACAAGACTAACATCATATGCTAGTGCAGAGATCATTACTAATGGGCGGGGCTTTCCCTCTCTGAAGACATTAACAAAGGGAGAATGTCAATCAAAGTGTTTCTGCAGACTATTTTTATGAGGTGTGATTATAAAAAAATAAACATTGATTACATTTTTAACATTAGAAGCTGGTTATATTCACAGTTTGTTGCCACACAAGTGTGTTTAAAACCCTTATAAAAGTGATTTTTGCTTAATACAGTCCACTTCAGGAGTTTTTGGGTGAGAATTGTAAACCTTGTTGTTGTAAACCTTGTCATTTTCATTTTGCGCGTGTTCAGAAATAGTTTTAATTCACAGTAGAACTTCCAAAGTCTGAACTTTGAATGCATTTTCTTGTGGGATTGTTGCAGTACTGAAACTAGCACAGGGACAGCTAAGAAATAACAATGCATTTCATTATTTTAGAAGCAGATCTTCATCATAAATGAAACTAATAGAGTTGTTTGTGCCAGACTATGTAAAAACTTATTATATGAATGTAAATTATATGAAAAGTAATGTGTTTTTTAAATAACCAAGCATGGGAGCAGGTTATATATACAGTTGAAGTCAGAATTATTAGCCCCCTGTTTATTTTTATTTTTGTTTAACGGAGAGAAGATTTTCTCAACACATTTTTAAACATAATAGTTTTAATAACTCATTTCTAATTACTGATTTATTTTGTTTTCGCCATGATGACAGTAAATAATATTTTACTGAATATTTTTCAAGACACTTCTATACACTTCTATACAGCTAGAGTCACATAATACAGCTTAGAGTCACGTTTAAAAGATTAACTTGGTTAAATAGGTTAACTAGGCAGGTTAGGGTAATTAGGCAAGTTATTGTATAACGATGGTTTGTTCTGTAGACTATCAAAAAATATATAGCTAAAAGGGGCTAATAATCCTGACCTCAAAATGTTTTTTGTTTTTTAAACTGCTTTTATTCTAGCCGAAATAAAACAAATAAGACTTTCCAAGAAGAAAAAATATTATCTGACATACTGTGAAAATTTCCTTGCTCTGTTAAACATCACTTGGATAATATTTAAAAAATAAAAAATAAATAAAAGTGGAGCTAATAATTCTGACCTCACTTGTACACCCCCTAAACAAAATCAAGACTTTTTAAACGAGCATAATACAAGGGTGTCCAAACTCATTCCTGGAGAGATGGTGTCCTGCATAGTTCAGTTCCAACTCCAGTTAAACACCTGAACCAGCTAATCAAGCTCTTTCTAGTTACTAGAAACTTTCAGGCAGGTGTGTTGAAGAAAGTTGGAGCTAAACTATGCAGGACACCTGACCTCTGGGACCGAGTTTGGACACCCCTGGCATAATAGAACTCCTTTGAGAGACTTTAAATGTGGCATAAATATTGATCAGAAACAGAAATCTACTGCAATAGCATACCAAATGTTTTTTGAGACACTTTGGTTTATAAAAGTAGGTCATGTCACAAAATTCATCCCAAATTAATTATTTGACCATAATAATAAGTTCACTATACTCAAAACTCAGTCCAGTAAAGTACCTTTTAAATTAGGCTGTAAAATATGTGAAAAACACTTTATCGCAATTATAGTATACTCAAAAAAATGACTAAATTTACTTAAATTTGCAAAAACTAATAAGGTAACTTAATTGATTTGTGTTGGGACAAGCATGTGGAATCTAGCGTTTGGATATATTACACTGTATATGGAATTTTGTATTGCATAGAAACCTGTTGCATAGGTTTTGTTATTCACATATAACCAATCTGGTGTGATATTTCTAGCTTATACCCACCTCCCCAGCAGGAGCTGTTCTGCTATTGGCTAGAGAGAAATTAAATATTAATCTCAGCAGTAGAGACAAGAGTAAAGTAACAACATCGAATAAAAATCAGATATCTGCCAAAGTTTTCAGTCATTAATAATGTGTCCAAGTCTAAATGTTTGCACCTTGATGCCTAAATTAGATTCAGTTAGATCAGAAAATACCCATTACCCGCTGTTTTTTTTTAAAGCATAATCATCATATGAAACATATATATTTATTTTTAAAAGTGTATAAAAATAGTATTTCTCTAGGGAAATGTTATATAATAAGAATTATTAGATCCATATCAACCTACACATTCCAAACAGTATTTTCTCAGTATCGCTTAGCCATTGGTGGAATAGAAGACTCATGGATGTACACCTGACAAATCAGCAGCAACTGTGTGATGCTTGTCAATAAACCCCCCAAAAAATAATGTTTCCAGCACCTTGTTGTATCTATGCTATGAATAATCAGAGCATTTGTGAAGGCGTTCCTAATAAAGTGGCCAGTGAGCATTAAAAACAGGTGCATTAAATTACCCACATATAACAATCTCTGCACCTCACTTCTATAAATTACCCTCCAATTTCACCACCATTTACTTATTGCAACACTTGTCCCGACCCTTTCGTGTTTGTTTTCATGCTTGATTTATGATATTTGACCTGAGCTAAAACAGTCTTTGAAGTGACATGTTGTATTATGCCTTGCATGCGTGGAATACAATGAATTCACTGTTAAAAAGAACCTCCTCAACAGCTCGGGTGCGAATTTATACTTTGCACCAGTCTGGCAATAATTTCTCACCTAAATTCGCTCCTTTTGGACTGAAACTTGTTCCATCTGGTTGCGTTTCAGTTTCTAAGCAATCTTAATCGCTTTGTACTCGCACTGCCACTTCTTGTACGCAGACTTCTGTTGAATGATGTAGATTAAAAATGGTGTGGTGCAAAATTCCATGGTTATACTGTAAAAATATCAATGTTATAATATACCACTATAAAGTAGCAGTTTTCTGTATTTTGTGATTTATGTTTTTATTTTTTCATATTTCCCCATTTTGATTCATAAATACACAAATACAATTTGTAAATTCAAAACATGATTCAAACATACACAAATCCCATTCATAAGTTCAAAACACAAGCTATTAATACACAAATCTAATTTGTAAATTCAAAATGCAATTAAAAAATACACAAATCCAATTCGTAAATTGAAAACCAGATTCAAAAATACGCACATCCAATTCGTAAATTAAAAACCTGATTCAAAAATACGCACATCCAATTCATAAATTGAAAACCTGATTCAAAAATACACAAATCCAATTCGTAAATTGAAAACACAATTCAAAAATACACAAATCCAATTCGTAAATTGAAAACCTGATTCAAAAATACACAAATCCAATTCGTAAATTGAAAACACAATTCAAAAATACGCACATCCAATTCGTAAATTAAAAACACAATTCAAAAATACACAAATCCAATTCGTAAATTGAAAACCTGTTTCAAAAATACGCACATCCAATTCGGAAATTGAAAACACAATTCAAAAATACACAAATCCAATTCGTAAATTGAAAACCTGATTCAAAAATACGCACATCCAATTCGTAAATTGAAAACACTACTCAAAAATACGCACATCCAATTCGTAAATTAAAAACACAATTCAAAAATACACAAATCCAATTCGTAAATTGAAAACCTGTTTCAAAAATACGCACATCCAATTCGGAAATTGAAAACACAATTCAAAAATACACAAATCCAATTCGTAAATTGAAAACCTGATTCAAAAATACGCACATCCAATTCGTAAATTGAAAACACAATTCAAAAATACGCACATCCAGTTCGTAAATTGAAAACCTGATTCAAAAATACACAAATCCAATTCGTAAATTGAAAACCTGTTTCAAAAATACGCACATCCAATTCGTACATTGAAAACACAATTCAAAAATACGCACATACAATTCGTAAATTGAAAACACAATTCAAAAATACGCACATCCAATTCGTAAATTGAAAACCTGATTCAAAAATAGCAAATCCAATTCGTAAATTGAAAACCCGATTCAAAAATAGCAAATCCAATTCGTAAATTGAAAACCCGATTCAAAAATACGCACATCCAATTCGTAAATTGAAAACCCGATTCAAAAATACACAAATCCAATTCGTAAATTGAAAACCCGATTCAAAAATACGCACATCCAATTCGTAAATTGAAAACCCGATTCAAAAATACACAAATCCAATTCGTAAATTGAAAACATGATTCAAAAATACACAAATCCAGTTCGTGAATTGAAAACTCAATTCATAAACACACAAATCTATCCGTAAGTTCAAAACACAATTTATAAATACACAAACCCAATTCGTAAATTGAAAACACAATTCAAAATGACACAAAACCAATTTGTGAAGGGAAAACACGATTCGTACAGTAAATACACAAATCCAAATATTTCGGCAAAAATATTTGTGAATTTTACTTGTGAATTCACAAATTGCGTGTTGTATTTATGAATTGCATTTTGAATTTACAAATTAGACTTTGTACAAGTTAATTGTGCTGTGAATCTATTAATTTTATATTGTAAATGTATTATTTTTGAGACTGATCTGGCTGCATATTAATAATTCATAAAGTATTAATTTGCTAAATAAATTTGTGTATTTATGAATCGTGTTTTCAATTTACGAATTGGGTTTGTGTATTTTTGAATCGTGCTTGAAATTTAAGAATAAATTTTGTGCATTTTTTAATAGCACTTTGTATTTACAAATTGGATTAGAGTATTTATGAATTGTGTTTTGACTTTACAAACTGGGTTTTCTAAATGTGAATTGTGTTGTGGATGAATTATTTTATTTTGTAAATGCATTATTTTTTAGACTGATCTGGCTTCATAAATAAAACTCACTTTGTTCAACTGTAGAGGTGAACTTTCAACATGAAAAGTCGACAGGGCAGAAATCAAGGCCCTATAATTCAATTCACAACCACAAATTTACAGAAAACACTTGCACATCACAAAATTTGGATTAATGTTGATTAACATAATTTTTTACAGTGTAGGTATTGATGATTTATGGATTAATTTAGTTATATTTTTACATAATTGTTATGTTTGTTTCTGATCATCACCAAAAGATAGTCACTGAATGTTTTGTCAAGGATCTCCTATGAAAATGGATTGCAGAAAACCAGCTAATGTGCCAGTCTTGAACAGTGGGAACCGGGTGTGTAGCAAAACACACTTTGTATTAAGTTACCGAAAAAAAACGATTTCCATATCCAGATGGTGCTCAGGTCGAGGCAGCTAACGTCGACTGACACTTTGGAAATGCTTGAAGATTGCAGTCAGGATTGATTCGCATGACCTCTCCGCCTGTGCGAAAGGAAAACAGATGCTCCGTTTGAGCTCGAATCTTGTTCAGACCTATACGTGCATGTAAAACCACCACTGGACTCTCTGGTTCCTCTGTAATGTTTGAATCGCGTTCAACAAAACCGCTGACACCCACTGTGATCTCTGCTGTTTCCACTGCTGAGGCTGAGCACGCAAACAGACACTCATTTTTTCTTTAATAGAGATCTATACTCTTCTAAAAATCCATAGCAAATTCCAGAGAGCCAGAGGGTGACCGATGTGAAAATAATAACTAAGAAACGTATAGCTGCAACTCATCCGAGACGAGAGTTATTTGTGAGGGGATTCCTGAAAACCAGGCAGTCTAATTGCATTCGTTTTTTTTTTTCCTCTCTGTGTTCGCAAAATGTATGACAACTGTGGTCGACTGTCTGTGGATGACTTGACTTTCCGCACGAAATGGAAGGTCTCATAAACTTCCTCCAGCTCTGGATGTGAAAACGGGAATAAAAGAGAACGTTGTTTACCTTTTGCTTATTGTTCGAAATTGACTGGCTTATAATTTCCTGATTTGATTTGGAAAATGCAGAAAAACACAATATTAAGTTAACTGCAGCCCAGTCTGATTTTGAAATCTTCGAGATGCTTTTGTAGTTTTATGAATAGATTGAATTAGGTTTATTTGTCATGTTTTCCATTTCGATTTTAGTTATATGAAAATATTGTTGTATTGCTAAAAAAAAGTGCTGGGTTGTTCAAGCTGAATTTGTAAAAAAAAAAAAAAAAAACTAATGGACAAACAAAACCATTTTGTTAAAAGTTTAAAATTTAATTGTATCCTTTTAGATAGTTGTTGGGTTTGTCCATATTTTAGTTATTTTGTTTTCATTTTTTTTTTTTTTTTTTTTGTTGGTTTCTCAAAAATTATCTACATTAAACATGTTTACTTAACCTAAATCAAAAGTTCACCCAAAAAAGCTTCTGCCAATTTGTTGCTTTAACTTGAGTTAATCTCAGACCTCCTCACTAGAAAAAATAAAGATTGCTGTGTTTCTAACCCTAATAACAGCGACAAAAATAAAGGCAACACCAATAATAACATTAATGTCAATTTTCATCTCACATTTACCTAGTTCGCTGTACAAAAATAAATGCTTAGTGCATGTGGACATTTATATTTAACTTTTTCATATATATATATATATATATATATATATATATATATATATATATATATATATATATATATATATATATATATATATATAGTTTTTTCCTAACAAAATTTTAATGAAAATTTAAATGCCAAAAAAATCTAATAATAAATCGAACTTACAAAAGCTAATCACATGCTCAAATGATCAAATAATAAATTAAAATGCATTCTCAAATGAGAAATCAAATGTATTTGATATTTAATTTTCATGAATAATGCTGCGGTCACACTAGAGTTTGTGCATGCGAAATTTTGTTGTACGCTGCTGCAAAAAGGGGCGGGATTAAACAAGATGATTAGACATTAAAAAAGCCAGCGATTGGTACATTTAGAGTTTACCAAGCTTAAACTTTCTAGGTCTAGTAGGAGCTAGTTTTTGCATCCTCCTGATTAACCACACACAGCTGGAAGCTCATGATGGACTGATTACTAGGACTATAAAGACGCCTCATTCACACAGACACTTTGTTGAGTCTTATTATTCCATGTAAAGCATTACAAAGCAGTTTGTCCTGCCATGTTTTGATCCTTTTCATTGTTTGTTTTACTGACAAATATTGTTAGGTCAGTGCAACTGATGTTTTCAGAAGTTGAGTATACAAGAAAAAGCGAAAAGTAGGATAATGTTTGTTTTTTTGTTTGTTTGTTTGTTTGTTTGTTTTGTTTTGTACTGGCTTATTTTTATACAGTGTGACCTTTCACTGCCTTTCTGCACCTTTGTTTCTTATTTTGTTCAGTACTTTTTCCCTGTGTCATTTCAGTTTATTATACAAAACTTTATTTGTAAATTAATTAGATTTTGTTTTCTTTTCATATTTGTATTTCTTTAGTTGTTATCAACATCTGGTGACAATTTCAGGTCAACAGCACTTTTAGAAATTTATTTTCTGAGGATAATGGTGACGTTGAATACTTATTTCACCCACTGTATAAACAATTTATTTTAGGGTTTTCATATATATATATATATATATATATATATATATATATATATATATATATATATATATATATATATATTATTTTATTTTTTTTTTTTTAAGTTTATTTTATTTTTTTTTTAGCAGTAATGAAGCACCAAAATATATTTTTAACTATTAGGATAGAGCACTTTATTATGTTTGTCTGTAGATTTCAATTACAATACATATGTTTAAATATTTAAAATAAGTCATACATCTCCAGATCTGTAGCAGTTTTAAAAAATACAATACTATTGTATTTTGCAAACAATAAAAACAAAAAAAGAAAGATTTTGTAGTACACTCTTTGCATATAAACATTTAGAAATAGGATATCATATATAAAACATTTACATGTAATGTTGTAACAAAAAAAGTATATTTTAAAAAGAATATTCACAAACCATCATATACCACTATATATAAAATTATTATATTGTACTGTTCATCATATTAAAATACAACACATCCAATCATTTTAAGGATGAATTTAATAAAATTGGAAAATTTACAAGACCTGATCTTTTAATAAATATGATTCACTTTACTCTGTCTGCTGTCTGCCTAAATGCAAAGCAAATGTTCATAACCTTTAATATAGTTTCTTATTTTTATAAACAATCCACAAACCAACGATATAAACAAACGTTGTGTTTATTTCACTGTTTCTCTGAAGATTAGAAGTGACAGATTTGGTGAAATGAAGCATTATGGATGGATGTCCGCTGGCGAATGCCATTGGCCTTGTCAACAGTCGGGCCATGACGAAAATGGGTCAAGCAGAAAAAAATGGGGGTCATCTGTTTGGATTATGAACTAGTACTTGATTATCTAGCCCTCGGGTTGCTCTCATGAGGAGCCAGTCCCTGAACGGAGACAATATGAACTGAATCGATTTCATGCACAGATTAACACATGTTTCTGTCCAAAAACAGCTGTGATGCTTTATATTTGATCATTTACAAAAAAAAAATAAATAAATAAATCCATTTTTAACCATCCTGAATTATTGCTTGAAAAAAATTGATTGTACAATAAGGTAGTAGTTAAAGGAATTGTTCACCCAAATATGAAAATGAACTCACCATTTACTCTTTTACGTGTGGTTTTAAAACCATTATGAGGTTCTTTCTTCTGTTGAACACAAAATCAGATATTTCGAAAAATGCTGCAAACCAGTAACCATTGACTTCCATAGAGGGAAAAATAAAAATAATATGGAAGTAAATGGTTACAGATGGTGCTGGTTTGAGTCCTGGCTGGGTCAGTTGGCATTTCTGTGTGGAGTTTGCATGTTCTCCCGTGTTGTTTCCTCTGAGTGTTCCGGTTTCCCCCACAGTCCAACCACATGTGCCATAAGTGAATTGGATTGGCCATAACCAGGGGGGTTCGAAAGACCCACCCCTCACTGACAAAGGTCCAGAATTTATCCAATACATAAGCTCATTTGGGCTCTTTGACTGCTATGCCGTTATAAATTGTGAAAATATCCATCAAAGAATGGATATTGGCTTTAAGACCAAGCAAAATCCTCTTTTGGCTGCTTCAGACTGAGGAAAGGTAAATGAGCTGGCCAATTTGTGTTTTCCTAGTAACAATAGGCTAGTTTTTAATTTAAAACTTGAACAGAATCCTTTTTTTTCTAATGATATGTGATGTAATAAATTTGTATTTGTATATTCTCATATTTTTTCTTCTAAATCTTTAGGAAATGTTTTTGGTACATCAAGATGTGTGGTTGATGATCATCTGACAAGCTAATCCAGCAAAACAATAGTATTTAAAAAGTATTTAAACCTCATAGCTAAATAGAAAATAAGGCAAATAACAGCAAAAAAATAAAAAAAATAAAATAAAAAAATCCATATAAAAAAAAAAAGAAAAAAGAACTGCCCTTTCATCAGGCTGGCTACAGGCCTAGTAGTGTATGTGTGTATGTGTTTGTGAATGTGAGAGTGTATATGTGTTTCCCAGTACTGGGTTGCGGCTAGAAGGGCATCTGGTGTGTATAACATATGCAGGAATTGTTTGCCGTTCATTCCGTTGTGTCAGCCCCTAATAAATAAGGGACTGAAAGAAAATTAATGAATGAATTGTTACAGATTTGTCGAATTCTTCAATATATCTTTTTTTTTGTGTTCAACAGAAAAAAAGAAACTCATAAAAGTTAAAGGCTGAGTAAATAATGACAATAAAAATTTTGCGGTGAACTATCCCTTTAACATTAGCTCATTCAATAAAATAAACTTACAATAAGCAGTGTTCATTGATAGTTTTTCATTTTATTATTACAAATACAATTGTTCATTATTAGTTTATGTCAGCTTTCTTTCTTAATTTTTTTAAAGTTTTACCTTACAATATATAAATTACATACATATTGCAATATATGCAGCGGATGCTCTTCAAGCTGCAACCCATCACTGGGAAACACCCATACACTCTCATTCACACACATATAAGACAATTTGGTTCACCCAATTCACCTATACCACATGTTTTTGGACTAGTGGAGGAAACCAGAGCACCCAGAGGAAACCCACAGGAAGAACATTCAAACTCCACACAGAAATGCCAACTGACCCTGCCGAGGCTTGAACCAGCAACCTTTTTGCTATGAAGCAATCGTGCTACTCACTATGCCACCCTGACACCATGTGTGTCATATAAAATGTAATGTTTAATTGAGTGAATTTTTTCAACACATTTTAAACATAATACTTTTAACAACTCATTTTTTTTCAGACATTGTCTTTACCATGATGTTAGTTTATAATATGTTGTTATTTTGCTAATGCAGTATTCAATTTAAAAGCCTAAATGGCTTAATTATAGGCAAGTCATTGGACAACAGAGGTTTGTTGTGCAGCCAATTGTATAAAATCATATAAATAATAATAATAATAATAATAATAATAATAATAATAACTTAAGGATGCTAATAATTTAGAACATAGTAGTTTTCAAATAAAAAAGATATACTACAGTTGAAGTCAGAATTATTGACTTCAAGTAAAGACACCCCCCCCCCTTTTTATTTTTAGTATTTTTAAAAACATTTGTTTGTTTTAATAACTAAAGCAATTTAAAGGATAATTAGTTTAACAACTTAGTGTATTAGGAAAGTCATTGTATAACAGTTTTTTTTTTCTTTTTGTCGACAACTGAAAAAAATATTGCTTAAGGAAGTAATAATATTGACCTTAATTTTTTTATTATTATTAATAACTGCTTATTGTCTTGCTGAAATAAAATATGACTAAAATAAAACATATAATACGAATAAAATAAAACAAATACAACCTTCTCCAGAAGAAAAAATATTATATGAAATACCCTGAAAAATCTCTTGCTCTGTTAAACATCATTTGGGATATATTTGGAAAAGAAACCAAAACAAAAACAAAAAAATCACAGGAGGTCTAATAATTTTGACGTCAACTGTATACAGTCTAATGTATTTTTAAACCATGTTTAGCACTCAAAGTGCAATATTTTCTCCTTTTTTGCAAATCACTTCCTGACTTATTAATCTCCAGCTTCTCTTCTGACCTCTGTGGGCTTTAAGATTTCTCTGGACAACCTGAACAGGCCAAACTATAAAATCATCATGACTGCTGTGGGTCTGAATGTGCACAGCAGCCGGGGTTTGATATGATTGGTTTTGAAGTGTTTTCCAGCATGTGTTCTGGGCCTAAAGGCCTCCGCGTCTCCGATCTGTCAAGTCCAGCTCCGCACTTCCATCTGATGCCATTGTGCTCGGCCTAAGACAAAGACTGACGGAGATACAATGTGTTTTGCTGCATCTCAGGATGTTTTGTACTTTGCTGAGTGACAGTGCGATTACAGTGTTTCATCACTTTGCCATTCTCTGCTTTGTCAATATTTTGACAGAGGTTTGTGTGCTCTTTTCTTCTTGTTAGCTATAAGGTTTCAGCTCCCCAGCTCAGAAAAACCACATTATCACTTTCCCTATTGTTATTCTTTTTTTGCTGTGTATAAAAGAAAGGTTAGAAGCAGGACCTACTGTACACTGCTGAAACTCACTGTTGTGGTTGTGTTAGTTGCCAAAACATATTTTACATCTTCATTTATTTCTAAAGAGTCTTGCATAAAGTCTTACGCTTAACTGAATTTATTTGATTTGATTTGATCATGAATACTGTAATATATATATATATATATATATATATATATATATATATATATATATATATATTTTTTTTTTTTTTTTTCAATTTAAAATAACAGTTTTTTTTATTTTAATATATTATGAAATGTATTTTATTTGCGTGATACAAAGCATATTTTGAGCATTGCTAAGATCTTCAGTTTCACATGACCTTCAGATATAAATATGCTAATAAACATTATAATAAGGAACAATTCTTATTGTCATAGATTATGCTAATTTTACCAAAATAAATAAGCCCATATTCAATTATTTAAATTGTTAAACAGAAATAATGCTTTGACGACCGCATCCATACATCTCTGCAATGACCCAAATTTATTAATAAAGTCATCTGGAATGGCAAAGAGTTCTTTGGTTTCATCTTCAATGCCTCCTCCTTCATCTTACCCCAGCATTGCTCAATAATGTTTATGTCTGGTGATTGGGCTGGCCAATCTTGGAGCACCTTGACCGTCTTTGCTTTCAGGAGTTTTGGCTGAAGTATGATGCTGCGTCAACCAGACGTGGAAGAAGCGTCAAGCGCGAGTGATGCAAATGTTAAGTTATTGCAAACATCCTGTGGTGCGATTCGCAGGAATTTAGTGGCGTGAGTGGAACGTTTCGTGAGATTGACGCACTTAAGGTGTGTATTGCGCCTTTTGCGCTAAAGGTGTACACACTTAAGGTGCGTATTGCGCCTTTTGCGCTAATGGCTCAAGTTGGTAAATCTGAACGGAAATTTGCGCCTCGTAAACCAATAAGAAGCTTTCGCTTGTAAGGGAGTATGACTTAGCGCCAGTTGTTGGTGTCCCCGGGGGGAATCCTCCTGCCAATACTGGACAAAACTGGACTCAAACTGGGCTCGGCTCAGTTGAAAGCACAGCTAAAATCATCCAGGTATAGATTCTGAGAAGTTGGGTGCACCTCAGAATGGATTTAGTGGACTCAGACACGATTCCAAACGAATCAACACTGTTTTTCAGTCTTCCTAAACCACATTTACGCAGCTATTGTCTGAATAAAATCCATGTAAGCCATTTAGCAACGAAGCTAGTCACTGGGCCAACAGAAACCCTGCCCATGTCGTGAATCACCATCTGTTATGAAGTGAATTTGACATGCGAATGAAGCAGATTTGATGGGCGAATGAGACGAGTAAATTCAAAATGTTCACGTGTCTATTCACGCTTGAATATCGCGATATAACCACGCGTACTGCATCTGGTGTGAACACAGCTTGAGAGGAAGTGCTTTCCCCATACTGAATGTAACCCCAAACCATGATTTTTCATTCACCAAACTTGACTGATATCTATGAGAATCTTGGGTCCATGTGGGTTCCAATAGGGCTTCTGCAGTATTTGTGAGTATTAGGATGCAGTTCAGCAGATGATTCATCTGAAAAATTTGCCTTCTTTTGCAAATGATCAACAATAAGTCATTATATTTTTGCTCTTACAACTGTACACAATAGTGGCCTCAGTTTTTGATGTTTAGTGTATTTGTTCTTTGACTTTTTTCTTGTGTAAGTTCACAGATCACCAAACTTTGGAACCCAAAAATTAATTATTAAATTAATTAATTATTAAAAATAAATGTTCTTTATATTTTCACCTGAATGTCAAAAGTGTAACCACACCTTAGTATAACATCCAGAAGGTGTGCAAACATTTTTTCTCATAGCTGTGAGCAGACAGTGTGACTTATAACCTTGCAAACTTCCTTTAGCGAAATATTTGGCTAGTGTGCTTTTTGCTATCTTTGAATTAAACGCTACTTGCGATGACATTGGGTTATTTAATACAGTGGGCGCTCAGACATTTTCAAGTGTAGCTTAAGTGTCCAAATGCTATTTGAGGCCACATACGGCAACCACGCAAAACTTTCTCCAGCTCTGAATGATTGAGCGTTCAAATTACATATGAATGATGAATTATGTAACGTACTTCATTCTTCTCTCTTTCTCTCTCTCTTTTTGGTTTCCTCACTTTCACCTCTGACTTATGTTTGCACAAGGATTTTCATTCCCCAAACTATTATTCTTAGTCTGTAATTCTTTTTTTAAAATAACCGCACACTACGGATGAAGAGATGAACTGTTCTCAGTACTTTTGATTCAGTGGATTAAACCTGTTGACATGTTGATACTGGTAGGAAATATGTCCCAAAGACCCCCCCTACTGAACATTCTGCTGAAAGGGATTATGGTGTTTTACACGGTATTGTCATTTAATGCTGCAACTTGTCATTTAATAACAATCTAAATCCCTTCGCAAGTCATGTTAAGTTCAGTGGTTTAATTCCTCAAGAACCTTAAAGCACCTTAGTTCCTGTTGCTCATCTCTCTTTGTAAGTCAATAGACGTCTAAATCATTTTGATTGTTTAACTTTCACCTGTAGGGGCGGCACGGTTGCTCATTGGTTAGCACTGTCACCTCACAGCAAGAAGGTAGATGGTTCGAGTCCCTGCTTGGCATTTCTGTGTGGAGTGGGTTTCCTCTGGAGTTTCTTCCAGAGTCCAAAGACATGCATTATCTAAAAGTTAATGGATGAACTAAATTGGTTGTAGTGTATAAGTGTGTGTGTGAATGTGAGAGTGTATGGGTGTTTCCTAAAACTAAATTGCGGCTGGATGGGCATCCGCTGCATAAAACATATGCTGGAATAGTTGGTGGTTCATCCTGCTGTAGAAAACCCTGACAAACAAGGGACTAGGTCGAAGGGAAACGAATGACTGAATGAATGAATAAACTTTCCCTTGTGTTATTACATAACTTTGACTTTTTTGTAGTTCTAATATGGCACAGATACAAAAATAAGTATGTGTGGGCAAAATGTTGGCAACTTCTTTCAGATATTACCTTTTATGCGTTGAGTAATGTAGCTGTTTGTGAATGCAAAAGCTCGGCAAAGATTGAAGTGCACGATTAATGGAGAATGCTATGGAACAAAATCACTGCCAGAAGTATTGAATAAAAAACTTATCGAATAGCACAAACTGAAAAAAAATAATATATTGAATTGACAACTGCTTGCATTTTAATGACTTGGGTTGCCAGGGTTTGTGATTTTAGGTTCTGAAATTTAACACAGCTGTTTATTTAAGCTGTGAATATTTCAACTAAAATATTTCAAACACGTTTTCATACCTAAAAATTCAATAATTCTTGTTAAATTTCCAGATTTCACTTACAAAATATTCAATACGGGTAAAAAATACGAAGCATTATGTTCAAAGGGTAATTTTCAGTTTATTTTATTCAATTAAAAAATTCAGTGGATAAAATTTGGCTCTTAAAATTTGACATTACATCCGAGAACTGCAGGAAAAGCAATAGATTGCAGATTGACAATCTCCAGCTGCTTTTCCACTAGCAGGTTGGCCAATTTAAGATGTTTAAACCAGTAAATAAGTGAGGGAAAAAGCTAATAACAGCACAACAGTAGCATTTAATATTGTCAATGTCAAATTTTAACAGCCGAATTTGATCCACTGAATTTATGGAAGCAATTTTTTTACGAAAATAAAGTGAAATGAAAATTGTCTTTTGAATATTATACATGAAATCTGGAAACTGAACAAGAATTATTACATTTTTAAGTATGAAAACGTGTCTGAAATATTTTAGTTGAAATATTTACAGCTTAAATAAACAGCTATGTTAAATTTCAGGACGTAAAATTACAAATTCTGGCAACCCAAGTCATTAAAAAATACAAGTAGATGTTAATTCAATGTTTATTTATTTATTTATTTTTTTGTGCTATTCGATAAGCTTTTTATTTCAATAATTTTGGCATTGATTTTGTTCCATAGATTGTCTTCGAAAAGGAAGAAATGAAAGTGTCTGAAAGCAGTCGTTAATAATTCCAGTTAATAATTCCAGCAAAAATCATCATAGGTTTGTAATAAATTTGCATAATACAAGTCTATAGTTTTCATTGGCGGCCCATGAACATTGTCTACTTCCATGGTTGTGTAGTTGTAACTTCAATTTGCTTTGTGTTCACCAAAGTATGAGGACTCACTTGATTAAAATGGTAAGACTGCCTAGGGTCAAAGGTAACTTTAAATAACGTGATTTTCCCAAATGCACCCCAAAAAATGTCAGCAAATCTCCTCATGCTTTGAACATTCGTGTAAAGGTCATTATCGAGTAACATGCTTAAACAAGAATACACATTTGTAACCTCCCACACAGAAATCAATCATATGAACATGGGATACTTATTTCTTTGTATTGCTGCATGTTTATACATAGTGTTTCTTTCTGAAAAATTTCTTTCTGAATGTCTTCTTTATTAGGTGAATTGTGTTGCAGCCAACAATAAATCCCTGATTTATTAGGCTGTGGATTTAATTTATAATCAAGTTTCCTAGATGTTCCAATCCACTGATCACATTTGAAAGCAGAACTCTGAAACATATTGTATTGATCAGGCTGTCAGTATTATAAAGAAATACTAGATAGGTAGCCCAAAGCAATAAATGAAAATAATCAAGCAGAAATGGAGAATTTTCCCTATTGCTTGGTTCACAGAAAATGTGAAGAAAACATATGGAGCTGGTCACTCTCTCTGAATTACTCACAGGATGTTTTTCACGAAATGCAGAAGTTTTTTTTCTTTCCAATTGGCGTGCATTATTAAATTCCATAACACTCTCGCTAGTCCTTACTCCCTATCTAATACCCCAGATTGTCACGTGGGCATGAATGAAATGTTCATTAGTCAAAGTAAAACTGCCGAACTGCAGTTAAAGTCACCCAAATTACAGGAAATTTGGGTGAAGTTTTCAGGTGAAGTTTTTTTTCCCTCTCCGCTGTCGCCACTGCCTCGCATGGTTCAGGATTGGTAGAGCTACGCATCGATGAATTGGCTCTTCAGTGTTTGAACTCTCAGTAATGAATAAATCACACTGAACTGAGCTAAACTGAATTGAACTGAACTTAAACACTACACCTGAACTACACTGTTCCAGTTACTGAACCACACTGTTCCAGTTACTATGACCATTTATGTGAAGCTGCTTTGACACAATCTACATTGTAAAAGCACTACACAAATAAAGCTAAAGCTGAATTGAATTGAGTTGAAACTTTTACATGAAAGCACTTCACATAAACACCTCAATTATATTATTGTTTGTTAAGGCAAATAACTAGATTAGAGATGTCCATGTAAACATAGTACAGTAGTGTCTTCGAAGTAAGTGAAAGATCCAGAAGGGCATCCTGCTGATTTGATTCAGAAGGGCACTTTTTTTGTCAGACGGCTCACCGGTCAGGTATACATCCATGCTTAAATATCAAGGTGAAAGTCATCATAGCTTGCGTAGAATAGACCCAGCTCCCAACCCCAACTTTGAGATTAACGGCGATATTTATTTAATCGTGGGATCTTGCGTTAAAGCAGCACGTTAACGCTGATAACGGCCCACAACTAGTTGGAACCCTGCACTTTTTACAGTATAGGCATATTTTATAGATGTTTTTGACATTCATAATGACTCTGGCTAACTAAGTAAACTAAGTAAAGCTGACAGACCTGGTAGGAAAACTACAGAATTTGTTGCTGTTGTCACAGTAGTTGTAGGTGTTGTCACCTGTTTACACACAGGTCTTTGTCTTTTGTTGTGTAGACGCAAATATGAAAGAAATGTAGCTACATTATAAAACCATTAGATTTGGGATGGAAGTAAACCTAATGTTGGAGACCTTCAAAAATAAATTTAGCAACTTTGAAAACATCATAATAGGAGCACTTTTTACATTTCAGCAGATTTGAGCAGATGATAGGGCAGAGGAGATTGACCTGATGTTGCCCTCGATGTTCTGATAGCACTTGATGGCTGTGGTTTTGCGGCTGAGTGCCTCGCACTCCTCTCTGCCCTGTCTGTGTGCCCCGCTATGAGGTCAGTGCTATGGAAATGCCTGTAAAACTGCACTGGCCCGAGTCATAGTGAATCTGGAAAAACATCAACCGCTGCCCCTAAACAAAGTGTTGGCAATCAATCGCTTCCTGGGTTTCCACTCAACCCTGTCCAGCCCATAAAGTGCATTTAGCCAGGTCATCTTTTTTTTTTTTTTTTTTTTCGAGGATTCTCTGTAATATCAATAAAGTTTGATGTGGTTTGAAAATGGTATGTGGTTAATGGCTTGTGGAAATGGAGAGAGCATCATCTCAGTTCCATGACGAGCTGGCAAAACTCCCCCCTGTGTTATTTTTGCCTTTATAATAGGCAGCATTTTTTGAAGGGTTCATAATTCGAGAAACATCTGCCAGAACTACTCTGCACTGTAAATGAGTGACACGGTGTGACAGGACAGACACGTAGATGAAGTGTAACCAGACATGAACCAGATATGAATCGATGGTAAATGAAGATAATGGAAAAGATCTAAAAACATGGTCTAAAATGTTGTTTTATGCAGTTAACATATTTTTGATACCCTTTGCAACTAAAGTTTGTGCACTAAAGATGTATTGAAAATGCTTTGACAATCTAATGCTTAATGTTGAAACTGTTCACCTTAATAAGTCATTTTGTATTGAATATAATGTATCCGTGGTCTTGTAAAATAATGGCTCAAAGCTGGAAGCTACTTGTTCAGATATTTTAAGAGTTTATTTATTAGAGTATACACTCAAATTACTTTTGCTAATTCCTCAAACTACTTAAAATGAGCTGAAACAACCCAATTCTTGAGTTATTTTGTGATAACTTGTTTTATGTTTGATCCACTTAGATTTATAAAAACTTATAAGTTCATGAGCAGTACAATCACCTCCCAGCAAGAAGGCTGCTGGTTCGAGCCCAGGCTGGGTCAGTTGGCATTTATGTGTGGAGTTTGCATGTTCTCCCCATGTTCGTGTGATCATTTGGTATCATAGGTGGCGTATAAGAAAGGCAAATGCCTCTGGATTACGCTTATTCATTCATTTATTCATTCATTTTCTTTTCAGTTTAATCCCCTTATTAATCATAAGGGCTGCCACAGTGGAATGTACCACCAACTTTTTCAGCATGTTTTACACAGCGGATGCTCTTCCAGTTGCAACCCATCACTAGGAAACATCCATACAAATTCATTCACACACATAGACTACAGACAATTTAGCTTATAATTCAGCTATACCACATGTTTTTGGACTTGTATTGTGTTTGACTCCCATGAGCTTGGAGGACTGCGTCCATAAATCTCTGCAATGACTCAAATAACGTATTAATAAAGTCATCTGGAATGGCAAACAAAGTGTTTTTCAGGAGCTCATCAAGATTCTTTGGATTCATCTTCAATGCCCCCTCCTTCATCTTACCCCAATCATGCTCAATAATGTTCATGTCTGGTGACTGGGCTGGTTAAGCATCTTGGCCTTCTATGCTATTAGGATCTTTGATGTAGAGGCTGAAGTATAAGAAGGAGTGCTATCCTGCTGAAGTTTGTAATGTAATGGGCAGCACAAATGTCTTGATACCTCAGGCTGTTGATGTTGCCATCCACTCTGCAGATTTCTCGTATGCCCCTATATTGAATGTAACCCCAAACCACGATTTTTCCTTCACCAAACTTGGCTAAATTCTGTCATAATCTTGGGTCCATGTGGGTTTAGGTCTTCTGCAGTTATTGTGATGATCGGGATGCAGTTCAACAGATGATTCATCTTTTCCATATGATCAACTTGAAGTCAAGTTATTATTTGTTACTCTTACAACTGAGATCTACGACAAGACTTTTGTCAGGTAGTGTAGTATGATTATGAGATCATGAAAATTAATATAATATTTTTTTGTTTACCTAATAAATAAATTAAATAACTTATTATTTTTTATTAATTGTTTTTTTTTTTCAATAAAAATAAAATCTTCAAATATAATGTTTTATTTAGATGATTGTTGCAGAATTAGCATATATAATCATAAAATCTATCAAGTCAGTTTTATTTTTAGCAATTTAATTCCTTAATTAATTTTATTATTTACAGACAAAACATAATAGCATCACATCACTGACCCATGTACTAGAATAGAAAATTGCACCTTTTTTACTAGCAATAAAACATATTAATGACTTAGAACATAATTCACCACAATCTGAACTTAAACCTTCAGGATACAAACTAAAAAAGGATTTTTCTGAATTAAAACCAACAATCTTCCCCTCCATTTGTGATTTAATATGGTCGTTGGCTAATCAGTATAGAAACGGCGGAGCTGGAATAAATTATAAAGAGGGAAAATGCAGATTGGAAATAGACAGAGCCAAAAAAACAGACAGAAAAATGAAAGAGACATGGTGTAGAGAGATGGATATGGAGAGAGAGAAAGAGAGAGGTTTGACCGAGCTGACACTCTGGAGACGCTGAGCTTGGAAACTCTGCAAGACTGTGGTCTCGTCTGAGAGGACAAACTCACACACGTATTCCTGTGTTCGCTGAAATCAGATGAGGACATACTTGGCCACAGTGTGTGTGTGTGTGTGTGTGTGTGTGTGTGTGTGTGTGTGTGTGTGTGTGTGTGTGTGTGTGTGTGTGTGTGTGGCTGTGTGTGTGTTTGTGTGTGTCCGCATCTATTGTGTCCACATTTATTTGCACATCAGATATTACATTTGCACTGTTTATGCCATTTGAAGCCAGAACATGTTTGTTTGAATCTCCTTTAAGTTTAAATGTTTTTTCAATATTTCATCTGAGATCATTTTCATCCATGCTGTTATGCTTGAAATAGGCAATGTTTATGCAACATGATTCCAATGCTACCCGGGCCCTGATATATTCAGTTTGTTGTTCTTTATTTAGGGCTAAAATACAATATAACCAGTTGTGGACAATAATAAAGTATTCTATATTATATCATTGCTGTATTTAATCTGTACACTTTACTCTATTACCTTTCCTGATGAAGTGGGGTAAAAGTTATTTTGAAGGAAATCATTCAATCATTCTCAGAGACAAGATAGTGGTGATTGATTTGTGATCGAACCATTTAAACCAACTGAACTAAACAATTAAGTTATGAAATATGCTGCGGTCATAATCAAGTTTAAGCATGCAAAATTATGTTGTACGGCGCTGCAAAAAGGGACAGGATAAAACAAGATGGATGTATGGATGGAAGGATGGATGGATGGATGGATGGATGGATGGATGAATGGATGGATTGATTGATTGATTGATTGATTGATCTGTGGACCACAGCGATGGATGGATGGATGGATGGATGGATGGATGGATGGACAGACGGACTGACGAACGGATGGATGGATGGATGGATGGATCAGAGTAATGTATGGATGAATGAATGGATTTATCGACCAGAGTGATGGATGGATGGATGGATGGATGGATGGATGGATGGACCAGGGCAATATGTGGATCGATAAATGGATGGATGAATGGATGAATGGATTGATTGTTGGACAGATGGAACAGAACAATATATGGATGAATGGAAGTATTTAAGGATCAGAGCGATGGATGGATGGATGGAAGGATGGGCGGATGGCCCAGAGCAATGGATGGATGGATGGATGGATGGACCAGGGCAATGGATGGATGGATGGATGGATGAATGGACAGAGGGACCAGAACCATGTATGGATGAATGAATGTATTTACACACCAGAGTGATGGATGAATGGATGGATGGATGGATGGATGGATGGATGGATGGACCAGGGCAATGTATGGATGGATAGATGAATGGATGGATGGATGGATGGATGGATGGATGGATGGATGGATGGATGGATGGATGGATGGATGGATGGATAGATGGATGGATGGATGGACGGATGGACGGACCAGAACAATGTACGGATGAATGAATGTATTTATGGCTCACAGGGATGGTGGATGGATGGATGGATGGATGGATGGATGGATGGATGGACGGATGGATGGACGGATGGATAGATGGATGGATGGATGGACCAGAGCGATTAATGGATGCATGGATGGACCAGATTGATTGATTGATTGATTGATTGATTGATTGATTGATTGATTTTCCCAATGTTTCAGTGTGGACAGGACATTTAGGAAAGTGCTTGATATGAACTGAGAGTGCTCTGAAATGGAAAAGCGGTTTTTATATATATGTGTGGATTAATGTACACATAAACTTACTTTCACATCAAATCACTGCTGTTTTAGACTCGTCTTACTGCACACACAGAAAAAGTGTCTGAATGTTGATCTATATATGTGTGTTTGAGTATGTGTGACAGCTGAGAGTGTTTAGTGGCAGTAATTAAAACTAAGTGTTGTAAGGTGTAAGAGTGAGACCCCGAACCCCCACTGAGGCCCTGGAGTCTATTGAGCTCGACTACAGCTGACCCTTAGGGTGTCCCGAAGGCCTGATCAGGAATCAGATGTCTCACCCTCATTCCTGACTGCAGTTATCATGTCACAAGGCCAAACTCGCTCTGGTCCTGCTCCGAGGCAGAATTTCTCCCTGTAGGTGGGCGTCTTTCAGCATGGTCCGATGCCTTGTTTTGTTTTGCTCGTTTCAGGAGAGAGTGATATACTGAGGGAACAAGGAACATTCACACAGACTTTGCAGTACTGCAGTTAAAAAAAACACAAAAGTAAATCATAAGTAATCACAAGTCATAAGCAAATCTCAGTACATAACATCTCATTCATATTCATGTGTATTGTCTAGGCTTCTGTCTGTATCAGATTTTCTTTGTTGCAATTATTTTCAGAAGCCTTTATCATGATGTACGATATTATCAAGATATTGACCTAAGCTGTAAGACTTAAATTTACTTTAACCAAAAAAAAAAAGCTTAGTGTATTGATGTATTTTATACAATCCCCGGCCACTTTTTTAGGTACATCTCAGGCATCCCAAGTTGAGAATAGTCATTCCCTGGTGAGACTGAGATGATTTGCGGGAGGTTGTGGGAGTAACGCGCCGTGATGTTTTTGATGACAGGGGGGGTTTGGGGCTTGGTTTGACAGGGTGTGTGGGGATGCGTTGGGAAGGAGTGAGAAGGGTGCACGACGTACTTGAGGACCGGGAGAGACACATGCGATTTCCGGGAGATTATCACACGTTTGTGGGCATCCGGGTGTCTCTATGCATATGGAACTTCAGGGAGACTTTGGATGTCTGCCATACTTAATCTATTCTTTTATGTTGTTGATGCCAAATTCTGACTCTATCATCCGAATGTGGCAGCAGAAATCGAGACTCTTCAGACCAGGCAACATTTTTTCTAATCTTCTATTGTCCAATTTTGGTGAGCCTGTGTGAATTGTAGCCTCAGTTTCCTTTTCTTAGCTGACGGGAGTGGCACCCGGTGTGTTCCTCTGCTGCTGTAGCCCATCCACCTCAAGGTTGGACGTGTTGTGTGTTCAGAGAAGCTCTTCTGCATACCTTGGTAGTAACGAGTGGTTATTTGATTTGAGTTACTGTTGCCTTCCTATCAACTTGAACCAGTCTGGCCATTCTCCTCTGACTTCTGACAGTTTCTGAAATACTCAGACCAGTCCACCACATTCAAAGTCACTTAAATCACCTTGCTTCCCCATTCTGATGCTCGGTTTGAACTGCAGCAGATCGTCTTGACCATGCCTAAATGCATTGAGTTGCTGCCATGTGATTGGCTGATTGGAAATTTGCATTATCAAGAGGCTGGACAGGTGTACCTCATAAAGTGGCCGTTGAGTCCATATGCTCAGAAGAAACAAATGTTGTTGTTTTTTAAAGGTTGATAAAGTACAGTAGGTAACACTTTTAATGATACAGTTTCATTGGTAAATGATAGTTTATGCATGGAAATCTGAAATATATTGCTATATTATAGATACGTATTAATTTCAAACACAAAAATACCAAATTTTTAAAAATTAAATTGAGTTATTAACAACATTTAATTAAATGATTATGACCTATCATTTTATTCTAGTCATTACCTAAGGAATTAACATAATCTAAGATTAATAAATGCTTATTTTAGTTGACTTCAGTTAAATTCATTCATTCATTTTCTTTTCGGCTCAGTCCCTTTATAAATCAGGGGTCGCCACAGTGGACTGAACCACCAGCTTATCCAGCATATGTTTAACACAGCCCTTTCAGCCGCAATCCATCACTGGGAATCACCCACAGACACTCCTTAACACACATACTCTACGGCTAAATTAGCTTATTCAATTCACCTATATGGCATGTCTTTGGATTGTGGCACCCTGAGGAAACCCACGCAAACACGAGGAGAACATGCAAACTCCACACAGTAATGCCAATTGACCTAGCCGGGGCTAGAACCAGTGACCTTCTTGCTGTGAGGCGATCGTACGACCCACTGTATCACCGTGACGCCCCTTTAGATAAATTATTGGATGTTAATGAATTAAGCCTTGCTGTACAAAGTTAACGAACAAAAGTCTTAATAAATAATCACAGAAATTCAATGTTCTAGGCCTGATTAACATGTAAAAATGTTTGTTTAATTGCCTCCTAAGTCTTCAAGAATTTGATGACAACTGACTACTGCCAATCCAATCTGAATAGTATTAACAGACACACTAAATTTTAATTAATAAAGAATTATTCACAGTATTTGTGTAATCATTCACAATAATTGCCCAAGATATCAATATTTTTTATGTTCATTATCACGATATTTATTTTATTATTGAATATCGGTATATGTGAAGTCATGTTATGATTGTAAAGCTTATGAACATCCCTTTCAAGTAAAGCAATACCCATTCAATCATTTTCCTTCGGCTTAGTCCCTTAACTCATCAATGGTTGCCACAGCAGAATGAACCGCCAACTTATCCAGCATATGTTTTACACAGTGGATGCCCTTCCAGCTGCAACCCAGTACTGGGAAACACCCATTCACTCATTAACACACATACACTTCGACCAATTTAGTTCATCCAATTCACCTATAGCACATGTCTTTGGACTATGGGTTAAACCGGAGCACCCAGAGGAAACCCAGGCTAACACAGGGAGAACATTCAAACTCCACACAAAAGTGCCAACTGACCCAGCTGGGACTCAAACTAGAGACCTTCTTGCTGTGAGGCGACTATGAGCCTTCATGTCAATAATGTCAAAAATAATGTGTTCCTTTAACGTAAGACATGTTAACCTATGTTGGTCTACCAACAGTTACATATGCTTCATTTAAGGTTTAACAATTTCTTATTGAGTGCCACATTTTCAGAAAGCTGTGGGATGCATGAGATGCTACAAAACAGTACAATTGTAAAATATGTCAATTTAGAGAGAATTTACATAAAAACAATGGATAAGTCACAGTGGAATGTATAGTTGTGTTCTGTGTGCGCAGTCCCAAGGTGCAGAAAATGCTGCTTCATTCTTTTTTCCTTGCTAATATTTTTTCAGCTTCAGCTTTGTTTCAAGAGCAAAAACCACAAAACTAATTCGATGATACAGAAAAGAGGGCAAGTTCTTTATGTCTGTTTCCTCCTTTTCAGACTGTTCTCGGCTCCAGTAATCTCACGCGTCTTCATTTGAGTTTCAGAAAAGAGCTCAAAGTGTGCTCAGGTTTGCCAAAAAATGGAAATCTCAAACTTTTTTTCATTCAAATTCAACCTAGACCAAATTATCTGGTTGATTGCTTAATGTAATTCAACAAGGTTACCTTTTTATTGATTTATCTTAGAAGAAACATCTGTCAACATTGTAAAACTAATAAATTGATAAGCCTCTTATAAAAAAAACTTTCCTTTGTTTTATGTTGTTTTGTTGCAGTTTGATTTAGCATTTTTGAGGTATTTTATGAGAAATTTAATCTTAAACTAATTTCAAAAGAAGCACATGTTCATGATTGACCAGCTGGCCCACATTAACTAATTATAATCCTCCAATCAAAGAATCTTAAGTCTATATATATATATATATATATATATATATATATATATATATATATATATATATATATATATATATATAGATAGATAGATAGATAGATAGATAGATAGATAGATAGATAGATAGATAGATAGATAGATATATATCCTCATTTCCTTACTACTACTATATTCGTCTGGTAGAAACCCTGCTCTCCCCTTCCACCTTTATCTAGAAAGGGTGGCATGTTGGCCCAGTGAATAGCACTGTTGCCTCACAGCAAGAATACCAATGGCGTCAGGTCCTTGCTGGGTCATCTGGTATTTCTGTGCAACGTTTGCATGTTCTCCCTGAATGCTCTGACACTAAATGCTAAAAATGAAATGTAAAAGTGTAAGTTCACATACCCTGTCGTACAGGTGCCGTTCGCTGTCAGAATGCAGTTGTTTTGCTTATTGATGATTACCCAGGCCTTGTACAGTTCTGTCTTCTTTACTTGTCTTTGGCTAGACAGAACCTTGGTTTAGAGCACTACATAGTATTGAATCTGGTAATCATGGAGCATTATTTCTTGCACATGACTTGTAGGCCTTACACTTCTCTCTTGTAAAAACACTTGGAGTTCCAATGTGATAGTTGCATATTTCGAGCTGGATGCTTGGCCATTTCGTCTTCTAATGCAATATCCATTGGGTGCTATCACAAATGAACCTGTCAGATGAACGCCGCTCACTTTAACGTTAATTTTGCCGAATCACTGCGTGACAAGCTGTTATAATATGCTGAAAGCAGTATGTAAATAATATATATAATATGTGATCAATATAACTTATCTCTGATACAAAAACAAACTCTGTACCGCATCGGATGTCATTCCCTAGCTGTAAAGCTAGTGCTACTGTTTTTTTTTTTTTTTTGCAGCCTCACTGCGCGCTCATCCTGAGTGTTTACAAACCGGTCATTTGTCTATAGACAGACGATTCCCTGGGGGGAGGGGAGTTTTAAGAGTTTTCATGGGTTTCTGCAGATATTTTTGTGATTCAAACGTTAAAAAATGAAGCTAAAGAGACAGTTGTTGTTTAATTTTATTGGTAATTCCTAATTTGAAATTTAATGATTAGCATGGCAAACAATTTTGGAGAATTTGATGTTCCCCCATTCAAACAGAATGCATACTGCCTGAGAGGCATTTCAAAGATGATACAATGAGTAAAATGTATTAAAATGTTGTTCCTTAAAGGGAGTTTGACTATTCCCAAATAACAACTGCTGAAACGAATAACACAGGCTCATGCAGATACATCCAATCAACTTGATTGTTCCATTCAAATCCATATGATAAACCCTTTGAGCTTTATTCTGTGAGAACAACCACCTAGACTTTTTTTCTTGTTTGTTTGATCCAGTTATTATCTATGGTGTGAACAGCATGACTTGTTCAAGCGTGGTTGTTCTCTGCTGTTCAGGTATGGATCAAGGTAGCTGGATTTTCTGTAACTGAAGACTGTAATTGTGGCATGTATTGAGTGCAGGTAGTGAATAGATGTGCGTGCAGGGGGAGGCCTGTGTGTTTGTGTGCGGTTGGCTGTCTGCTGACTGACTCTGTGGGCAGTGCTTTAAATGCAGAGGTCCGCTGAGCTTTCTGCAAAAGAAACACGGGGCAGGAAAGCCAAAATGGTGGAGCCGTGGGGAAGTTCCCTCCGACGCAGCAGTATTTGAGTGTGCGCTTGCATATGTGTAGGCCTGGAGTATTTTGAGGAGTTCACTACTTCTGTGAACGGCAAACAAATTGGCTCCGCTTAGGGTGGACAAAGTCAATGTGGATATTCATGTCAACAACATGAACACATCTCAAATTTATCATATTCTGACTTATCATAACATGATAGAAAAAGACCCAAAATTTGTACTTTCTTTTTTGCTAGTATTTTTATTATTTTTTAAGCAACCCATGCTCATTCTGAAAATGTACCACTACATACACTTCTGTAGAGCGCTGAAGAATCTTACTAAGAATCTGAGAATCCTTGTAGCAAACTTATGTTTGTGTTTTTTCAAGAAAACAACCATTAATTTGTGTTTTGTGTTTTATTTTCTTTTGTTTTTATTCATTTATTCTTCACTTAATTATTTTATTTAATCATGTGATCATCATTCATTTATATAATTATCATTTTATAATTTTATTGATCATTAGTTAATGATTTGATTATTATTATTGATTATTTGTCATTTCATTATGTATTTTATTTTTTTATTTTCATAATAACATTTATTTATTATCATTATTGCTTCATTATTATTTCCATTTTTCCATTTTGTTATAATCTTATGACTGTGTGGATTCAAGCGACACTTGTTTTCATGAGTAAGAGATAAAAGAATGTCTTCGTTTCAAGGTCTGCATTGTTTCTGGACAGTGTTGTGAAGCAGTAATTTTCCATTGCTGTTGCTTGTGGTAAAATAACACTTGTTGGATTTAACCTGGTCAGACGAAGTCTGTGCATTGAATCATACGTAACTAGGATTATTCAATAAACTCTGCTCTGTCTTTATCATCATTACTTCATCTCCTGCTTCTGCTCCTCTCTGGCTTTCTCAGTCAACTCCTATAATATAAGGAGACTGTTAATTCAGTTGAAAATGGTTAACAGGTTTGGGTATTAGAAAGCATCAGGTTTAGAAACTATGCTGACTTGAGGTCCAAATACCTGGAGACATTTCCTGACAAGATCTGGTGTGCGGGGCTGGATCATATTTATCTGACGTGGAGATGTGGTCTAACAGTGGCAAATATGCGCTTTTTGCAGTTTTTGTTTTCGCAATTCCATCAGAGGCCGCTGTGTGCGATTTTTGAGATCTCAAATTTCTCTTGCAAGTGCCATTAGCGCCTGCTGTTCTCGTATAAATCCACCAGAGGCTCCTATCGACTGACTGATTGACAGATTGACTGACCCACCCTCCTCCTTTCCTAAACCCAACTAATAGTGTTTTCAAAAGCACAGATTAACTCGCCCACCCATTTTCCTAAACCCAACAGACAGTTTTAAAAAAATATACAAAAACAGGAAAGCCCTTGCTTGATTTTTACCACGATTTTACCATATCCTCATACTGTTGTATTTTACTTGTTTACTTTATTTTTTGGCTTTTATTTTGGTCTTACCTGCTTTCTGGAACCGTTCTTTGCCCGTCAACTGCCGACGTATGCTGCGGGCTACTGGACAAACTTGTAACAGCAGGAAAGCCGTTCATACGGACGTATGCAGTCAGCTGGTAAGAATGAAAAGGAATGGCGTCATACCGCCTATAGCATTCGTTTTTATAGATGAATTGCAGACATACATACTTCTGGCTACATCATTCGTGATCTCCAGAAATGTATATAGGGCTACATTTTTAGAATGAGCCTGTTATCTGTTTAAGTGCTCGGTTTGACTGTGCATTTAGGAAATGATACAGTCAGTTTTCTAATTAGCATTATGAACAAAAGAGCCGTGATGCTGCACATTTCCATAAGGCTTTTTTTTTTTTTATGGGATGTTGCTGGTTTGGTTAAGGAGTTCTCCCACCATCGCTCAACCAAAGGTACGATATGTATGTGTGTGAATTTATGAGTTCATGCCACCCACACACACAATGCAGCGGAATAGAATTTCCCTCCGACTGGGAAGCTGAGAGTGTTGGAGGGAACAGAGAGACACAATCTGGGAAGATCTAGTTTCAGGCAAACTGTGCTCATGCCAGCATGGCCAACTATGTGTTGTTTTGCAGGGCTCATTGAATACCACCAACTTTTGATTGATGTGAACCTGCACATGATGAAACACTGCACCTTAAACGTACAAAAAGATGTGCTTTTATATCATAAAGGCTGTACTATATCTAAAAGAGTCCAAAAAATAAAAATAAACAAGTAAATAACAGGGTGAGAATGTGGTAAAATCTGAAAATGTGGTAAAAATTTGTCAGTGGCTTTTCTTTTTCTAGATTGCTTTTAAAAACTGTCTGTTGGTTTTAGGTTAGTGGGTGGGTCAATCTGTGCTTTTGAAAACACTATCGGTTGGGTTTAGGGAAGGAGAAGAGTGGGTCAGTCGATCGGTCGGTCAGTCAGTCGACGGTTGCCTCTGGTAGATTTTCGTGAGAACAACAATTGTGAATGGCACTCACGAGAGAAATTGAGATATCAAAAAATGTATGCAGCGGTATACAGACAGACCTCCTGCTCATCATTTCAGTTTGTTGTCAAAACTGACAGTTGGAAGGACGTGGTTAAGTATGTTAGCTACGCACAATACCTAATACAGATATAATCTGACAATTTATCCTAAGACAGAGGTAATCTGACAATTTAACTAAAAAACAAACAGGAAGTTTTCATTTTCAGATTTTAATTAAAGATTAAAAGGTGCAAACTGTTTTTTTTTTTCTTTCTAAATGATAAGCACAGATGAGTTATTCACCACAAAACTGACAATGTAAGCTAACAAAATCAAATGGTTTTGATTTAATTCGTATTTTAAAAGTGAATTTGTAAAACAATGCGACTCATTTTATCTGATCTTTGTTGTGCTCAGAGCAGCCATCTGCATGTTCCATGAAACAAAATCATGTTCAGAAGCCAAAAAGTTAAATATTTCCAGATCTGTTAGGTGTTATAATAATTTTGGCCTCATTTTTTTCCTGTAATAGAATTTAATGGCTTCAGGTTTCCAACATTCTTCAAAGAAGAAGAAAAGATAGTCATAAAGGTTTGGAACTACTTCAATGGAGTCAATGTTGAGTCTTTTTTTTTTCATTTGTGGGTCAATTATACCCCTATAAAGTCTCACGCATACCGGGGAGATATTTGCTCATGCTTATCATCAGTGTTTTCAGAGATATTTTTCATGCCCCAGCGATTTTCCCTGATGAGCGATGGTGAATGATTAAAATTGATTATATTTGCTCCTATTGTCCAGTGTCACCAATGTGATCGAACTCGTCATGAAGAACTGGGAAAAAATTAAACATGCTAGACTCTCTGCGATGGTGTTGTGAGGGGTCATGTTATTGGTTTTCGTGAACTATGCCACATTACACGAGAAGAAACGATTGAATCTTGTGTCACAACGCCCTTTTGTAATTTATGAATTCCTACGACACCCTACATCAAGTAAATGGTGCCGAAATCATGACAAAATCATGTGATCCGACCAGAACTTTAGTGCGATTTGCTCATCCCCCAATGATGACTGGGTTTAGTGGTGGGGTTTGAGGGGAGCACCTCTTTTGAAAAATCTAGGGTTTTCACACAAATGAAATCAAATTAATTTGTACAAATTAGACACTATTATGATGCACTATTTAATGCAAAATAGTCACATTATCTTGTGAGATTTGGCTGGCACGTTCATTTTGCTCATCTTCAGTAAAAATGCTGAAAATATGGCTCGATGAAAGCTGACAATAAGCACAATGAAAATGTAATCATATTTTCTGGCTATTCAAGCAATCCAGCATACTGAAGAGCTTTACACATGGGGACCAAAATCAATCATCACAGCGGAAGTATACAACACTTACATCCGCATTTTACATTACAGATGCTCTAGTATGTGGGAGGATTTTGACGCTGTTAATGAAGAGCATTTACAGCAACAGTTCGATTAAAAAAAAAAACAGAGAGAGAGAGAGCGGAGGGAAAGATGGAGCGGTTAGCATCTGGCCTGCAGATATGTTTAGTGCTTGTGGTCTCTGAGAATCTGCCTCCATCTCTGAGAAACAGCCACACACACACACACACGCATACACACACACACAATCCTGTTCTCCACATGATTTTGAAGCTACCAGTTCAGGCAGGAAACCTAAAACCTCAAGCAAATCTTCCACATAGACCATGTTTAGGCTCAGCGGCTTTACAGAGCCCCTTTACTAATATTGATACCCTTGATGAATATGAGTAAAGAAGACTGGGGCAAATGTTGTTATTGTTAAACCTTTCAATCTTTTCCTCAAAATATGAGTATTTTATTTTCACAGAGGTTATTTGAGATTTTAAAGTTTAATATGTCTTCTATATATAAATGATTTCGTTTATTTTTTGATGCAGACTCAAATACAGTGTGCACATCAAACTAATAATGTTATTATTATTATAATTATTATTGTTGTTGTTGTTGCTGTTATTGTTATCAACAATAATACAAATAATAATAATAATACACAACTAAATATATTTTATTTAAATAATAATAATAATTATTATTATTTAATATAAATATTTATATTTATTTGTGTTTAATATTATTATTATTAATATTAATAGTGATAATAATGCAGTAATATAAACATTTATAATAAAGTATTATCATTATTAATATACATAATAATAATGATGATGACACATAAATATAAATATTTAGATAATAATAATAATAATAATAATAATAATAATAATAATAATAATAATAATAAAAACAAATATTTATACAGTATATTATTGATAATGATAATTATGATAATAATAATGATGCATAAATATAAATATTTATAATATATTATTGTTGTTATTATTATTATTATTATTCATTTTCTTTTTGGCTAAGTCCCTTTAATAATCATGAACCGCCAACTTATCCAGATTATGTTTTACGCAGCGGATGCTCTTCCAGCAGCAACCCAACACAAGGGAAACATCCATACACATTCTTTCACGCAAAAACACTACGGCCAGTTTTAGCTTATTCAATTCACCTGTACTGCATGTCTTTGGACTTGTGGGGGAAACTGGAGCACCCGAAGGAAACCCATGCGAACACGGGGAGAACATGCAAACTCCACACAGAAATGCCTACTGACCCAGCCAGGGTTCAAACCAGCAACCTTCTTACTGTAAGGGGAGTCCCACTGCTCCACCATGACGCCTATTATTATTATTATTAATAACCAAATCTAGTACCTTCAGTTTTTCTGTTAATATTTTGAGCAAAAATGTAAAAATGTTAAGCATTAATTACTTTTTATCCAGGTTTCTTTGCTCATATTTACCAAGGGTGCCTATATTAATGGAGGGCACTGTATATGGTTGATGTGGGTCTATATTAGATGCATGTTGTGTATTTGCAGGTGAAATCTTAACTGTTTGTGCTCACCGATGGACATATCTAGACTTGAGTTCCTTCAGGCCAGACATAAAGATGTGCATTGGCTCTCGCTCTGATAATTAAAGTGTAACTGTGTACGGCTTATGAAACAGCATCTGTTTTGCAGCGCTGTGAGGCACACTGAGCTAAATGCCTTCAAATCTTATCATATTGTCATGTTTTTGATTCATTTTAGCAATATTTTTCATGGTAACTACAAAAAAACTAGTGATAGAGATATTGGTAAACTGTAAGAGCTCACCTCAGGTCATTTCAGTTTATTGGTTTGCAGCTTTTGTTGCGATTGCTTTGATAACTATAGAAATACATAAATCATATATTTTTTTCATATATTAAATTGCATTTGTACTGATTTGTTTTAACTTTCTTTTAATTTCCTTTTTAGCACAAAAACAGAATGACTAATAGACATTTTTACCTGGTTTTAAAAAAGGACAACAACTTAAATGTATTTTCTTGCTGCAACAGTTATTAAAAAAGTGTGTGTAAGTGATCATTCTAGTTTTTTTACATAAATGCATTTTTATACTGAATGACGATGTATGAATGACATGTAATTTTTGAATTTTTAAGTTATTTGAAACATTAATTTAGACTTTTATTTAATGTATTAAAATAATAACAGTTTTGGAAATGTTTTAGTTCTGACAGCAAAATGTTTTTATTAACATAGACAAGGGGCAAAATTAAATTAAAAAAAATAATTGTACAATTAAATAAAATAAATAATTCTAGTAACTCTAATGCTGTGTTCAAACCAGTTGCGACACGGGTGAATAAATTGTATGTATTTTGTATGTAAATAAAGCATGAAGATTTTGAGTTTACTCTGTTTATTCGTGTATCAAATTCATCTCACAATAGACACAGATTTGCATCATCGGCTGGGTTTCTGTCCACATGGTGACTAGTTTCGTTGCTAAATGGATAATATGTTTTTTATTGAGGGAGTAGGAAGGCTAAAAACAGTGTACATTTGTTTGACGCCCTGGCTGAGTCCACTAGATCCTTTCAGAGGTGCACCCAGCCCTGTGAGTTCCTAAAGTCCTCCAAGCTTTCAGCTTATGCCCAATTCACAGGGGGCTACAGCGTCAACGCTTTCCAATTACCTTGAATGTACAATGTCAAGCATTGGCGAACTTAATTGTGGGTCTGTCGGCGCTAATTCAGCGGCGCTGCTCACTAAAGAAGCTTTCTCACTGCAGGAATTTCTCAATTTCTCAAGCACCAATGGAAGTGTCAGCCAATCAGATCGCTTTATGCAAATACCACAGCTCAGATAGTAGCCAATTGCAGTTTTTATATGAAGATCGCGTCAGCCCCAACTTCAGACACACCCTCCGTCAAGTGTTAACGCCAAAGCCCTGTGTGAATGGGGCGTGACTGAACCGTGCCCAGTCTGATGAGCGGTTCTCCCATATCAGCAGGAGGATTTTCCTTCGGGACACCAACAACAGGCGATACGTTATAATCACGCACATACTACAGCAAGCACCAGATTAGTTAACGCAACACAAATAAAGTTCAGATTTTCCAACTTGGCAAATGCGCAAATGCTCAATTCTTGCTGCTTCATTCGCTTGAATCACTTCATTCGTACGTATCAAGTCGCAGGATGTCTATTGCATTGACTTAACATGTAAATCACTCACACTTGACGCATCATCCATGTCTTGTGTGAACAGACCATAAGTCTTTATTTTCTCTCTTTATTACTGGTATAAATTATACAGTACTAAACTTTTTTTTTTAATTATGAGTTCACTTATTTTAAGTTTTTACATTATTATCTTAAGTTAATAAGCAGTCGTTTTGTAATGTGCTTTTGTTATTTCTATGAGCGGTGTTCATTGATTTTTTAGCTTTTTGTATTTCTGTGTACTTTTATTTTGGTTGTACAAATTAAATTACTTTTATTTTTTTTCACTTAATTGCCAAAAAGTCAGTTTTTTTACATTCAGAATTTATCACACATCATTGCTTGCTCACTTTTCCACCAACCGTTGCTAATGATTTCAGGATTTCTAGTCGCAAGACAAAATAAAGAAACTGACACACATGAGACATACGTCATGATTTTGCCAAATATGATGCGATCCTGGATTAACATCTACCTATATCTTGATGCTGGAACATACCTATTCCCTACCTCTTAATCCAACCATAACTGTAAATTATTCCCAAAATCATAAATGATAATTAGTTGGATAGCAATCATGCATAACCCTTACCTTAAGCCTAAACTTGTCATAAATGGTAAACATATCCCTTAATTCTGATTGGCTGATTGGAATGGTGTTCCAGGATCAACATAGATGTTACTCCAGGAACATGTCTACTTGGTGAAATCAGGTTAGGGCATATGAGACTAATAATAATAATAATTTATTTGTATCTAGCGCCTTTAAAAGTTAAATTTCAAAGCACTTTACACTTACAAAATACAAAAATAAAACAACATTAAAGGTGTGACCAGTCCAAACATTCAAAATACTAAGACACACACTAAAAGCAATTACTTCACAAATATACAAGTCTAAAAAACTGCATTTTTTAAACAACTTTTGTTGTACATGCCTGTATTATAGAGTGAGTTTCAAAGATTGACCTTTAAAATGCAGAAAGTAAACATATAAACACAAAGGACTAACTCTTCTAGAGTCGGTATGACAGTCGCAGCCATAAAAAGGTGTCGAATTGTCTTCTAAACCATTGAAAACTGTCCTTTAAAAGAATGAGGCAGTCCTCCTGCAGATCAGAGAAGTGTGCCTTCACAGAGCACCTGTATGCTAATGCAGAAAAGCCTTTCACTGATGCTCCTGTACACAGCAGATTGTGTGGGACTGTGAATGACCATTGAGAGGATTTTATTGATCTCTCTAAGGCTTTTCTTGAAACAATAGTGATGGATGTTGGAGCTTGTGCCTCTTGTTTTCCACTTGAGGAGGGATTGTAAAGTTAAAGTAAAAAAAAAAACAGCGGAGACGGACAGAAGTTTGACATGTGCCACTGCTGGAAGAGAGGTGGAGTTTTTCTCTTTTTTTTAAATCGATTCTCTTCCCTCTTTAAAGGCTCTGTGAAAGGGACGGTCATTTTGGGGGAAGACCTTTAAAATGGATTTTCTGCCTCTTTACAAAGAGCAGATGAGTGAAAGGGTATGAAGGGGCAGATGGAAAGAAGGAAGCTGTAAAATTGATCTCCAACTTTTAAGTGATGTGTTGAAGGTGGAAAATAGAAAGTGCCATTCTTTATAAGGTCATTTCAATGGATGTCATTGTGGAGAAAAAAAAGTCGCACTGAGTTTGTAATGATCCTGATAGGATTCATTCTGCCGTATAGATGGACTTAATGCCTGAGGTTTAGAAATGTAAGGAAGTGTTGAATTTAGAAAGCGGGAAGGGTCTGACAGTTTTTGCCTCTTTTTCTTTATCCGGATCATTGCTGACAGTGAGAGAAGGAGAAAAAGACAGATATAGAAGTGATGAGAGGAAGAGAAATAGACAGAGGGGTAAAAGCTATTGTAACATGGGTTGGGACTGTCAAGGATGAAGAGAAGCAATAAAAATCTCTTTCCTCTGTTGCTTTTTTCTTTAAACCTCTGTAGAATGATGCAGTTATACGGTGACATTTTTCTCTTTGCTTTACAGGAACAAAGGTTTTGGGAGAAAATGTGGATGAAATGACACAATAACACACTTTTGGTTATTTTAAATCTGCAATCAACAGTTTCCGTATTTCATGATCATTTCTTTACAATTATGCAGGATCTAGATCTCTGCTCTGTGGTCTTTTAATGTTAAAAATGTACTGTGTTTTTAATGTTAAAAAACTCTGTAGTTTAACAAAGTGATTTTATTGACATTTAAGTCGTTTGAAGTAATATGTAGAATATAACACAAGATGGATATATCTGGGGTGCCCAAACTCGGTGCTGGAGGGCCGGTGTCCTGTGGAGTTTAGTTCCAACCCCATTTAGATCCAACTGAATCAGCTAATCAGGCTCTTTCTGGGTATATATGGCAGTATTATCCCAATAACTTTTATTTCTTTTCTCAATGATAATAATTATGTGGAAATTTTATTGAAGAATTATATTTTTATTTTGGTGAATTAAGTTCTTTGCACAACACCATAAAAATACCGCAAAACAACTTAATGGTGTTTATGATTTCCAACTTTTCTGTCATGGTGAGTTTGCCTTGTAACTTGCTATGTACAGTGTAGTGCAAAGCACTCGGGTTTGAGTCTGATGAAGCGCAGTTCCACAAAAAAATAATCTTGTGTTTGCTTCTGAAAACACTATTGGTTGGGTTTAGGTCAGTGGTTCACCAGTCTAGATCATCTGTAAGACAAGTGACTCTAGTGACAGATGCTAGGGGCTATGTTCTTTAGCCTCCTTGGTAGAGCAACCGACTCCCATGCGGAAGGTCGCCAGTTCGATATCAGCTCGGAGCAGGTTGGGTGGCGTAGGACCGGCGGGGTTACACAGTTGTGCCCAAACCTGGTCCTGGAAGGCAAGTGTCCTGCATAGTTTAGCTCCAGCTTCCTTTACCACAGCTGCCTGGACAGTGTTCATTTGACCTTAAGACTGCAGACAAATGTATGTCGAAACACCTTTTGTTAGATTAAAACAAAATGTAGGATGAAGCACATATTTTCACTGAGCATGTGTTGAAAAAAGAGCTGACAAACTGAGGATGATCATCATTTTAAATTCAAGTGTTGAGTGTGTTTGAATATTGGTACATATTTAATATTTTGACCTCACAACAGATCTTCCTTTTTTACCCCTCAAATATGTTATTTAAGGTATTTTATGTAAATGTCATTACGATTTCTCTGTAGTTAATATGCACCGTTTGATTAATCTAAAGTAAAGCAGACAATGGGAGTAATTGTAGAAGTGTCCCGTATAATAGACTGGGGGCAGCTGGACTCTGAAGAGCAATAATATGCAGAGTTTTCTCCTAAGTAATAAGAGCGGTATAAGAAAAGAGTGTGCAGTGTGCCACTGGAGAGACTGGTGCAATTAACTTGACCATTTTCTGGTCCGGAGTCAAATTAGCATAAATAAGAGGAAGACAGTAAAATTGATTTTTGCATTCTGTCTTTATGTGTTCACCAACATTTAGGTAATGAAGCAGCACTTAAGCTAAAGTATAAGTACACTTGAAAAAAAACTATAAATTGCCATTCTAGATATTTCTATTGGTGCTGATATTGTTTCCTAAATGTTTAAATCTATCCATTTACTTTGGTTTACTTACAAAGGTATTTGAGTAATTGACAAATAGGCAGAAAAAAAGTGTTTTATTTATTTATTTATTTTATTATTATTATTTTTTTTGTAAAACATCATTTTAAAAGAAAAAAATAGATTTATTTAAAAGGTTTGAAGTCTGATGTTTGAGAAAACATAAGCGGCCACTAACTTTATCAATTATTTCACACTTTTGTATGCATTTTTACTGAACTTTATTTTAAATGGTGTGACATAGTCAAAATAATGAAAAACAACTCTTAATAATATACAAAGATCATAGAGAGCAATGTGTCTTCGTTCTTGGACAATTATCTTTATATAGCGCAAATTATTTTGCAACCCTATATCCAACGCAATCTCACGGCAATTCGTAACTTTTTGATTTAGTGTCTAATTCGTATGAATTCGTACGATCTAATTCGTAAATTTAGTGTGATTTGCTCATCATCCAATGACGGTTGGGGTTAGGGGTGGGGTTAAGTGCCACGCCTCCTTTTTAAAATTGAACATTTCGTGCGAATTAGCCACTAAACTGACAAAATGTAAATTGCTTACGTTTCCTTGTGAGATCAGGTTGTATCAGAAAAAGTTGGGACAGTATGAAAAACCTAAATTAAAAAATGAAAGTAATGATTTTTAAATTTACTTTGACATGTATTTGATTGGCGGTGACGCAGTGGCGCAGTAGGTAGTGCTGTTGCCTCACAGCAAGAAGGTCGCTGGTTCTTGCCTCGGCTTCTGTTTGGAGTTTGGATGTTCTCCCTGCATTTCCTCCGGGTGCTCCGGTTTCCCCCACTGTCCAAAGACATGCGGTACAGGTGAATTGGCTAAATTGTCCGTAGTGTATGATTGTGAATTAGTGTGTGTGGATGTTTCCCAGAGATGGGTTGCGGCTGGAAGGGCATCCGCAACATAAAAAACGTGGTGGTTTATTCCGCTGTGGCGACCATGGATTAATAATAGGATTAAGCTGAAAAAAAAATGAATGAATGAATGTATTTGATTGCAGACAATACAACAAACATTATTTAATGTGTTCCTTATGATTATTTATTTATTTATTTATTTATTTATTTATTTATTTATTTTAAATAAACACATATTCCAATTTTGGTTCTTGCAAAACATTTTTTTTTTAAAAATTGGAAAAGTAAAGCATTTACTACTTTATAATATTGCCATTCCTTTTCACAACACTTAAAAGACATTTAGGGACTGAAGATACCAAGTGATGATGTGTTTCAGGTGTCATTTTGTCCCATTCTTCCTCCAAACAAGTCTTATGGTGGGCAACAGTACGGAGTCTTCATTTTCGCATTTTGTGCTTAAAAATGTGCCACACATTCTCTTTTGGAGACAGGTCGGGACTGCAGGCAGGCCAGTCAACAGGGTTGTATATGAATTGTTTTTCTCAACTTGTCGGACATTCTCAACAGATAGGGATGTCAAACCAAAGGACAACCAAACATAACCCTTTTTCTAGTGGTTCTAAAATAGTAAAATATGTGAAAAATTCTGACATTCTTATCAAGTGCACGTCACGGTTTTAGTCACAGGATCTTGATTGCGGTCCTTCAACTAATTACATTTTACTGTGGAATTGCCACACCAGTGTCACACCACAGGACATGATTTTCAGTGACAAAATGTATCAAGTTCTTATGTTTTGAGTTTGCATGTTCTCCCTGTGTTCGCATGGGTTTCCTCCGAGTGCTCCGGTTTCCCCCCACAGTCCAGAGACATAGGTGAATTGGGTAGACTAAATTCTTCTTTGAGTATGTGTGTAAATGTGTGTATGGATGTTTCCCAGTCATGGGTTGCAGCATGAAGGGCATTAGCTGCGTAAAACATGTGCAGGATAAGGTTCATTCCGCTGTGGCGACCCCAGATTAATAAAGGGACTAAGCTGAAAATGAATGAATGAATAAAAACGTTTACTTTAATAGCCAGTTTTTAGTAATTTAATAACTGTGATATAATAATATTAAATAATAATAATTTGATTTTAGGATTTATTTTCATTTATAAGTATTAAAACTAATAAAAGAATGCTTCAGACAGTCATACCATAGGACAGTTTTGAAATTGGGCTCAAAAATTGTTTAAATAAATGCAGTTTTTATATCAACAACTGTTAACAATTTCCTGTTAAATCTACAGTAACTTACTGGCAGCAGTTCACCAGTAACTCACTGTACAGCAAAAATGCTGTATTTACATTTTACAGCTCCGTTTCTCTTGCTCTCTATCTATTTATAGAATTGTATGAAATCTTTACTGTAAAATATACAGTAATTTTCAATGGAAGATTATCTAGTGTATCTATATCTCTATCTATTCATTTGTTTGTTAATTTATTCTTTTGTTTAATCTGTCTGTCTATTGTTCTATCATTATACTCCATTCTTCTATCTATTCTTCTACATATCATTCTACCATTCTATTTATCTATCATTTTAGATATCTTTTTTTCATTCTATCCATCCATCCATCCATATAAAATTGCAATAATACAGCGGTTTGTTTAACAAAACTGTTAACAGTTTCGTGTAAAATCTACAGTAACAGCAAAAAACTGTATTTACATTTTACAGCACCATTTATCCCTCTCTATATGTATTTAGAGAATTGTATGTATGTTTTTACTGTAAAATATGCAGTAATTTCCACAACGCAGCTTTAAAATACAGTAACATACTGCATAAATGTTTTACAGTAAAATACAGTTCATATTACAGTTAAATACTGTCATTTACAAAAATCGCTAACAGTGAAGAAGACTATGGAAGACAAAACCAATTACTGTACAGCATTTTAATCGACGACAATACTAATTACATTCATTTATCTCATGGGTGACTGAAAATTTAACGTCATGGCGACAACTCTTTCAAACATAGTAGTTTTGTATTGAAATCATTGATTGTCAAGTTATTGAATCTCCCCAAATCTACACTTTTTAAAAGATTTAGCCATTTCAGAAGGTTAATGTTGTGTGACATGAGGCAGAGAGAACGGTACAGTTGATTTTGTGATCAGCAGAAGTGTGGCAGATGGAGAGGCTGAGCGGACGCATGATTGATGCGGGCAGTAAAATTCATTCTCTCATTCTGTTGAGTAGCGAGGAGCAGTGAACGCTGAAGTGTGCCAGTACGGATGGGAAAAGAATGGCGGCAAAGCTGACAGGGAGGGGCAATGTCCATTAAAGTGCTTTTTATTATCACACACTAGAAGCCAGCAGTGCAACAGCCATCGGTTTATCAGGGAATAATGGAGGGTAGACCACACACACACACGCACACACTGTAAAACAACAACTGGAGTGACCTCTCAAGTGTATATTTACCCGCTTTATTTGACCTGGCTGGCGATGCGAGTCAAGTGCCTTTGTTGAGGAATTCTCCTGTATGTACACTCCTAAATAAAGGTTCTTTAGCTCCACCTTAGGATTAGTAAAGAGCCCAGAGGATCAGCTTTTTGAGCTGACTCTATTGTTCTTTACAGACCTAAAAAGTTGCTTACATTTAACATTCACTAATGTGTGTTAGGCACTATCTGTCTAGCCTTTACACAAGCAGCAGAAACAATATAACTATCACTATCTGTCTATTAGGGATGCAACAATACAGTTAGCCCATGGTTTAATACATACCTCAGTTTTTTAACACGGTTTTCAATTCAGTTTGGTTCTCATGGCTTGACACGTGTTTTTTTATTATTATTTATTTTTTATTCTATAGGCAATAGGAACAGTAAGAGGTTAAGGAGAAAAAAATAAAAACGATTTATTGCAATACTCATTTTGTTTTACTTAAAAGCCAAGAAAAGTACATTAGTTTCTAGTTTATTGTATTAAAAAAATGGACACTGAAATCTCACAGCTGCTGGTAGCCCATGTAAAAACAGGGGAAACATAAAATCCTACACTTTGAAAATAAACGTACATGTAAAGTTAATAAAGATAAATTGGCCATTTCAAATAAACATATTTGTATTTAAGTAAACATAAATAAACATCTTAATTATCTCGGTGCTGAAAAAATGCAAGACTGTAGTCTGTAACGCGGATCGTGTGCTTTTATAAGATGACAAAAGCCCACATCTCCAATCACCAAAAACGGCTGCAAATCTTTAGCAATAAACACCCGCACTGCCTTTATTATTTTTGATGTGTCTCTCGGAACAAGTTGGGTATTTTTGCTTGAAAGATTTAGCGAGGGATTGTTGCTATTTGGAGGACTTTATTACCTTCTCTGCTATCTGCCTTCAGACAGTGATATTGCTGGGTGATGGCGCTGCAGATGTGCAGTCATGGTTATACGTGTAAAACAATGCTTGCACACAGTTATTTTTTGTTCACCGTTTTTTCTTTTATTGGCATTATACTTACCGGCAAAACTGAAATGTCTTCACACCGCAGATTTGAAAGACACCAACACTTTCTCGTACTGTTGCCTCACTTCGCCGGCGCTTCCTTGTACTGTTGCTTCAACCTCACTTTACTGCAGCTCGCAATGTTAAAGTGTGAATAATGGTCAAGCGCCCCCTAACTTTAGAGCACAGTGATTGGATATTTACTCGCGGGGAGGAGTTTCCTCATCTCAGCTCATGGACTTACAGGCACATACAGTCAATTCGGGGAGATAGAAAACGAATAAAAATTATTTCAACGCAAAAACGAGAAAACCGCAATTCACAAGCTTATATTGAACCGTAGAGGTTGTACCGTATGGTTCAATATTATATTAAGAACCATGGCATCCCTACTGTCTATCTATCTATCTATCTATCTATCTATCTATCTATCTATCTATCTATCTATCTATCTATCTATCTATCTATCTATCTATCTGTCTGTCTGTCTGTCTGTCTGTCTGTCTGTCTGTCTGTCTGTCTGTCTGTCTGTCTGTCTGTCTGTCTGTCCGTCCGTCTGTATCTATGTATCTTTCAAATAAGCTTCTGTCAATCCAGTAGTGACATTTCATTTTTCTTGATGAAAGAAATTAAATTAGTGCCACTTATAAAGAGTTAGGCTAATTGCTATGCTTCTGGTAATTAGCAAATGCTTTTATCTAAAATAGTCACAAATAACTGCAGAATTCAGTGTGCAAAATGATTTGAGCACAAACAGAAATACATATGGTGCCATCCTGGTAACATCAGCAGAGTTTTGTTGTCATCACAACAGAAACAAGCCTCATGATTCCATTATGACATCATTCCTTCATTTTTTTGAGGGAAGTGCTGTCGAATGTAATTTGCCTCATGGCTAATTACAGTACAGATCCTGTGTCAGTGGTGGAAATCTGTGGTTCTGTCCCCAAACTACCTCAAATTGCACTAAATGACTCAAGTTCTTGCTTACTAACAACTTGTTTGTATATCCATGGAGAAAGAAAATCACTTTTCAGAACGTAAAAACACCAAAATCTGCCTCAGAGTTCTAACTCTGACCTGCCGGAGGAGCTGGAAAACAATAAAACCCACGCTAGAACCTGTCGTAATGTCAATTTATCAGAGATTGGTAGAAATTTAAACAGGAAAATTAAAATCAACCAATCAATCAATCAATCAATCAGTCAATAAACAAAAAGTATTAGCAGAAAATATTGTTAAAACATATTATTAACAAAATATACCACTAATACTTTGTGTTTATTAATTATAATTATTAATTAATAATCTATAATCAATAGTTTTG